>NC_056528.1:12140897-12277767 GCF_019175285.1 Sceloporus undulatus | reverse complement strand
AGGATTCCTTTTCTACTGCAGTTTTACTTTCCTCCCTTTTAATCCTCTTCTTCCCGCTTTTGAAGCTGCATTTGTTCCTCAATTAAGTCTGTCCACCGCATCCACCGGAACCAGAGACGCCCAAGGGATCTGTAGGGGTGGGGTGGGATCCAGTAGATCCCTCTGACCTTATTCTTCTTATTGTCCCCCCTTCTCTGCCTCCCACCTCTTTTCTTTCCAATTTGGGCTCCTTGCAATCCAGGGTTTCTTTCTGCGCCTCTCTTTTCCCTTTTTCTCCTCTTCCTCTCCATCTCCCTAAAATAAGAATGAAAGGGGTTCTTGAATAAGCGGAATGGGACAAAAGGACCGAAAAGCGAGAGAGGGTCCCGAGAGGGTCCTCCAGTTTCTTCTTTCCAGGCCTCCGACTTGCGCTTTCCAAACGCTTTCGCCTTTCTCTTTCTTCCTTCGGATCTAGGAGGCCACAAACCACCTTCTAGGGAAGCTCTCCCCAAATCCCTAGGCTGGGGGTGCTGGGCATTGTAGTTCCCCCAAAATCTCTAGAGTGGGGGGAGAGATTGTAGATTTTAAGGCTTTTTTTGTGGGGGGGGGGACAGAGACACCCCTCGGGGATGCGGCAGGTTAAAACGTCCTCAAATTCCTTTAAAGGGTTACTCCTGAGTAACAAGATCGGGGCCTCCCTGCACCCACTACTTTCCTTAGGATAGTTTTCCCTCCATGGCAACATCAATATCTATATCTATAGACACCCGTGGCCTGACTCCCTCCCTGAGTTAAGATGTTTTTTCCTCCCCAAAATAGAACCCCAGTTAATTTATTCAAACTTTATTTGTATTTATTTAATTTATTAAAAATGTAATAACAGCTGTTAATAATAACAATAATACTCCGAGGTGCATCTGAGGAAGGAGGCTCAAATCTACACAAACTCCTGCTACCAGCTTTTCAGTTAATAATAATAATAATAATAATAATAATAATGGTGTTGTAACAAGATCCCTTTCCGTATTATTATTATTATTATTATTATTATTATTATTATTATTATTATTATTATTATGCAAAGGGATCTTGTAATAACACATTTGAAACTAAATGAAATAAGCTGGCAGCAGAAGTTTTGGGAGATTGAGCCTCCTTCCTCAGATGCACTTTGAAGAATAATGGTAATAATAGTAGTAATTATTATAATTGTAATAATAACAATAATAACAATACGATGACGATGATGACTTGAGCCGACTTCCCCAGATGTACTTTAAATAATAATGGTAATAACTATTAATAATAATAATATTATGATGGAAGGGGATTTTGTAGCACTTTTGAAAGAAAGAAAGATGCTGGTAGCAGGAGCTTTCCCAAAGTTGAGCCTACTTTCTCAGAAGCATTGAATAATAATGGTTAATAATAATAATAATAATAATAATAATAATAATAATAATAATAAAAGAAGGGGCTCTTGTAGCACCTTTGAGATTAACGGGGGGGGGGGGGAATAGATGCTGGTAGCATGAACTTTCCTAAATTTGAGCCTTATTCCTCGGATGGACTTTGGATGATGATGATGATAGGGATATAATAGTGATGATGACAATGAATGCTCCTAATACTGGTAGAACAAAACAGCAGTGGACTATTAGTACTGTACCAACTAAGGATTAGGATCAGGGTTGCTCTTATCCTTAGGGGCAGGAGCTCCGAGTGAGAAGGGAGGTTTTCCAGGGGTCTTAATTCCCTTGTTATTTAACATGGCTTTGATCCTCAAGAGGCACGACGCTTTGCAAAAGTGCCAGCCTTTGATCTTGCTTGCCTTTTGCAAGCCGCCTGGGGTCCCATCCTGAATCAAGGTGGAAAGGAAAGCGAGACTCCATTCCTTGTTTGCAGAAGGGATGCCAGTGGGTTTCTTTTTCCCTTGGAAGGGGGTCTGAGGAAAAGACCCCCCCCGCTCCAGACCAGCCTCAAGGGAAGCCTCAGGTGGCCCCAAAACCTGGGCGCCTCATTTGCACCATTTGGGGTCAGGATGCAAAGATGACAGAGGTCTGGGTCCAAATGGGGTGGTGAGGATGGAGATGGGGCCAAGCGGCTTTTGGGGAAGGGGGCTTTGCTTGGTCTCAGTACAAGTTCCATGCAAGAGAAGGCAAAGAGAAGAGGGGCAGGCAAGGAGAAAATGGGGCTGGGGGGGTTGTTCCCTATGGTTTTTGAAAACCCACCTCTGAACCAACCTTTGGGGGTAGAGGATTTGGGAAGGGTCATTGTGCCAATGGATACCATCCTCAGCCTTTGGGATGCCCCCAGGCCAGGCATTTTCCAAGAGGAGGCTTATGGCAACCCCCTTAGTTTCTCCTAAGGGTTTCCTAGACAAGGAAAACCCCTCAGAGGTGGTTTTGCCAGTTCCTTCCTCTGAAACAGAGTCTACAGCCCCTTTATGGAATCCCATCCAAGGACTAACCACTGCTGATCCTGCTTAGTTTCCAGGCTCAGACCCATCTGCTGCCTTTAGAGTAGGAACAGATCTATTCCTCAGTAAAAGGGCTATCTGCACCCAATGCCAAATCCAGCTCCTTTACTAAGGCAGAAGTTAAAAGAGAGAGGAAAAGGAAGGAAACAGCGTTCACTTATGGCTGGCCATCAGTCTTCCCCTCCAAAATGTCTTATAAATACTTATAAACACGTACAATCCTTTGCTCTATGACCAACACGGCTACCCTGGATATTATATTTACAGGCACTCTTGCCCCAAGAGATACGGACAGATTCCTTACAGCTAAAAAAAAAAAAAAAGATTTTGTATTGATTTGGCATTAATCTTTGAGATTCTTGCATACATTCCTTATTTGTTTCAGTCTTTTGCGGGGGGGGGGGGGGGGGTGCCGTTTTGGCCGAATGAAAGCATACTGTTCCCCAAAAGTGGTAAAGCTGCAAAGGTAGCTTTAGGCGCTGGAAACTTTCACTCTGCGGCTCCAGGGGCGTAGGATTTGGGGTGTGAAGTGGACAGCATTGCACCTTTCCTTTCTGCATGGATATCCATGCAAGCGCTGCATCCGATAATAGCCAGGGCTGGTTTAGGGATGGCTTAATCCCTGCCATCATTCTCGGCTCTTGAAAGCCATACAACTGTGGTTAGAAAAAAAGCAGCTCTTATAAAAATAAAGGAAGAAAACAACCCAAAACTCCTATGAAGAATTGTGGGATTACTTGGAGGGGAACCATGGGGAAGTTGTGAGGCTGGGTTGGTGGGTGAGGTTTTCTAAAGGCACCCCCTTGGAAATAACAATTCTGCACCCCAATGAATTTTCCCTCTTGCCCCCAATCCTGGCATTGCAATTGAAAACGTCACCTTTAGCCTTTAGAAACAGAGTTGAGGCGCCCAAAGGAAATTCAGAGCAACCCAGGAAGGCGGATGCGGCAAAGAGGAGGATTCTAAGTGTGGACGACTTTCAGTGTTTTGCTGCAAGGCTAGAAATTTGAGGACAAGGACAATTTCATTTTGGGCAACAGAATTATTTCTGGAGGGAGGCAAAGCCCTCCTTTAGCCGACTCTCTATAGCTGGGCTGAAGGCACAGTTATTACGCAGCAATCCTTTTGTCTCTCTGCTATGCATCAGCCCATCCAAATGTATGTTCATCCATCGGGTGTTGCATGTACAACACACACCGTCCACCCATAGTACCCATATATTCGTGAAGCAATTAATACAAAAGCTCAAATGAACAAAATGTTTTGGTTTCTTCAGTGGCTGAGTGAGCTGCACCTCTTTACTTCTTCCAAAATATTCAAAACAACTATAATTGGTTAGGCACGGTTATATATTGTAAGATTATCCGATTCAGTGTAGAAATGAACCTAACTATGGTATGGATCTTCAGAGATATTCATTTCTATCGTCTGTGCAGACTGAAGCTCACTGCATTCAACCCCCAAAATGTTTTTGTTTCTCACTGATTTCTCTCAAGACTATTAATTTCCTCCTGTTCTTTGAGGTTTTTAATTCACCTCTTGATGATAATACAGTGGACCCTTGTTATCCGCTGGGATTTGGTTCCAAGATCCCCCATGGATAACAAAATCCACGTATGCTCAAGTCCCATTAACCATAATGACAGAGCAAAACAGTGTCCCTTATAAAAAACAGAAAATCAAGGTTTGATATTTGAAATTTATACTTTTTTTGAACATTTTCAAACCGTGGATGCTTGAATCCGTGTATAAAAAATCCGTGTATAGGAAGGGCCGACTGTAATGATAATAATAATAATAATAATAATAATAATAATAATAATAATGTGGAAATAAATAAAAGTCAGAAGAAATTGTGAGTCTGTGGATGGATAGTTGTGGTAATGGAAAAAGATCTGTAAAATGGGATTAAAGGATATATATTCAGGATCCCTACTCAGTTTTAAAAAGCAAAATTTAGCGTTTCTTTTCTTGAACAGTTTGATGTGTACCTTTGGTTGGTGGCATACAAATCACTGTGAAAAACTGTAAGCATAGATGTTGGATTCTGTGACGGTTGACTGAAGTGTGGACTGTTGCTTGTGACGAATAGTGCAGGTTTTCCAGTGACACAGAACCTTTCATCAGGTTAGAACCAAGAAAGGTGGTTGGTTTCTATCAATATGGAGCGGAGTGGATACCCCTGAGCAGAATATTTGAGAAGTACGTCTCGGATAAAAGCAGAGTCCTGTTGATTTTTGCGGCGCTTGATAGTTTATCATATGAAACCAGTATATGGATTATGTAGCCTCAAGAGTGTTGAAATGTCTTGAGAGTTCCTTGCCTAGACGGTTTCAACAATATTTCTGTCTGGGACAGGTCTGGTTTCTGAAAGTAAGATACTCGCTTCTTGGAATTTAAAATATTTCTTGTTTTCTGTATTGTGTGCATCTACTGGAGTTGTCAACGGATGACAGATGTACAGTGTGATCATATACAAGCCTACTCAGAGGTAAACCCATCTAAGATGAATGGGGCTGGCACATTTGTCTAGGAGTAAGCCCTACTGAAGACAATGGGACTTATTTCTGAGCAGACATGACTAAGGTTGGACTGTAAGGCTGCCTTACATCTTATCTACATGTACTTGGGACTTCAAATGAATTCAACAGTTCCGTTAGAGGTAACGCCATGGATTGTCCACTGAGCTGAGTTACTTAAAACCAGCTCCTGGGAGCTCTTGACACTGACCTGACCTAAGTCACCATTGTTTAAATTAAACACATCCTGGGTGTTAAGATCAAATGCAAATGGTAGTTTAAACCTGGCGGCAGAGATGCCTTGCCATTGTTGTCTAGATCAACCCACAAGGACAATACAACAGGATTAGGGTTTTTTTTGGGGGGGGGGGTTGGTTTTGGTCTTGATTTGGCCTCACAGTGTGGCCTAGTGCCTCAGTTTCCCTGCTGGGCCAGTGTGCATTGGAATGATGTTTTAGTCCAGAGAGAATAATCACACAGTTTACTCAACAGAGGTCAAACCAAAGAGAAATTTGTAAATACATATTTTAAAAAACGAAGCGGCTCGGTTACCTTGATAATTCTGGTTTTAACTGATCTGCTTCTGTACCATTCACCAAATCAGTCTGTTGGTATTCAACCAAAACTCAGACTGGAAATAAATTCAAAGAGAAAGAGTTACAAGTTCCTTGACTGAAACACAGCACATAACATCTTCATAAACCTGCAACTTTAACTTAAATACTAATTCCGTCTAATAAGAATATTTTTAATTGTTAGAAGAAAAACTAATGTTAAATTAAAGCTCTAGTCCTGGTATGTTACTTGAAAAAGAGATGTAAAATGGCAATATTAAATAGCTCATGTCCTTGACTGGTTTTTAAAAACTGCCCGCTCCGATTAAAACTGTGACTGTCCCTTCAAGTTGCCTGTTGACTTATGGCGACCCCATGCATTTTTCCTAGTTTCCTCATAGACAAGGGATACTCAGAGGTTAGCCCTCACTGCGACTCAACTGAAATTGATCAAACTAATTCCTAAATTGAGAAAAGCTTGCAACTGCTTGTTAAAGGTATTTGCATGGAAGAAATAGGAACACTGCACATTTAAGTGAAAATTCTTCCCCTCATTTTGAGGCTGCCTTTGAAAGTACGAAGAGCATTCCCTTCTCAGGGACCGGAGCTTTTCTGAAATCTGTTGCAAGAATGAAAAATCAATTAACGCGTCTCTTTTGTTTGCGCAGCCATGTAAACCAAGCATCCTGCAGTCGGTTTGTTTCACTCTCCATATGCAAGAGATTATAAAAACCTCAGCTGCGCCATCGCTCTTCCTGCTTTCTCCTCTTCCATTGGCATTGGTTTGGCTCAAGCAATTGTTTAAAAGTTGTATTTTAAAAAAATTAAGAGGTTCTCTCCTGATTCTGTTACCTTGATCATTTTGGTTTTAATTATTATACTTCTGTAGCATCCATTAATTGAGTCCTATTGAATTTAACAGCTTAAACTGGACATAAATTTAAAGCAAGAAATAGAGAGTGGATGGATGGATGGATGTTGTGTGCCTCCAAGTTATTTTTAATTTATATCAACCCTAAGCCAAACCTATTATGAGATTTTCCAGGACAGATTACTTCAGAGAAGACTGGGCCTTGTCTTCCTCTGAGGCTGAGAGAGTGTGACTTGCCCAAAGTCATCTGGAGGTTTCCCTGGACAAGTGGGAATGCAAACCTTGGTCTCACAGAGTCCTAGTTCAACACCCAAACTACTACACCATGCTGACGCTCCAGATAGTTAGTTAGCTAGTTAACTGGTTAGTTACAAGCTTCTCTACTGAAACAGAGCAAATAAGACCCTGCGCCAGGCATGGCAGGCTCTGTAAGAAGTGCCCTTGGGCAAGATCAGCGCCAACTCAGATGATACATTCCAGGTCCACTTTGGTTGCTTTGTTCCTGCCAGTGGTTTTCGGACCAAGGCCTTCCGAAAGAGGCCCTTCTCCTTGTTGTTAAGCACAAAGGATGAAGAAGCAGCCAGAGAGGGATGGACTTGCCAAAAGCCGGCTGCAGTTCTTGGAGCCATTTCCAAGAAGCCCGTTTCTGTTGATTTCCCTCCTCCTTCCCCCTTTTGGTCCAAATCCAGTGGAAATTCTTCAAAAGACTTGGGATCTCATTTCCTGAAGGTGCTGAGTGCTTCAACCTGCCTTGCTCTGAATAAAATGAGGGGGGGGGGGGAGGCAGGGATCTTGAGATCTTCGAGATGTGGTTCGACAGTGGCTCCTGTCCACCTTAGCCAGTGGAAACCATGGCTGGGAGTGCTGGGAGTTGCAATCAAACCACATCTGGAGAGTCTCAAGACTCCCACTCGCTCAGCTAGCTTCCCCAAAGATGGCTGGAACTGAAAAGACGGTTTAGTCCCAAAGCTTTCCTTTTACTAGGGATTATAGCTACCAGAGATAAAATGATGACTTTGTCTCTCCAAATGAGAATTTTGCCACCTCTATGAGATTCTTCTTCAGTCTGCAAATTGCTAGCATTGCAGAGAGTGAGATGGTTGCCAAGATTTGTTCAGAGATGGTTTGCCTTTGCCTTCTTCTGAGGCTGAGAGAGTGGGACTTGCCTTAGGTCACCCAGTGGGTTTCCATGGCTGAGCAGCGGGTTCAAACACCAAGTTTCCAGAGGGTTCAAACACTATGATTCCATCATCATCATCATCATCATCATCATCATCATCATCATCTTTTGGAATCATATTATCTCTCATAGTGACCTCCAGTTCATGGTCCAACACTCAAGCCACTTTGTTGGCTCTTGTAAAATAAGATACACTAACAGGTTTATACACAGTGAGTGCTCCAACACGCTTGCATGCTGATGGCACCTTTCCTGTTTCTTTCCTTTCTTCCCCAGCCGGTTTGGTACAAAATGTGCCCGCTGTGGGAGGCAGATCTATGCCAGCGACTGGGTCCGGAGAGCCCGGGGCAATGCCTACCACTTGGCATGCTTTGCTTGTTT
Organism: Sceloporus undulatus; assembly: GCF_019175285.1. Lineage (NCBI taxonomy): Eukaryota > Metazoa > Chordata > Lepidosauria > Squamata > Phrynosomatidae > Sceloporus > Sceloporus undulatus. The sequence continues at coordinate 12,269,804 of NC_056528.1, read as the reverse complement.
CTCTTGTAAGAGGCAGCTGTCCACTGGAGAAGAGTTTGGCTTAGTGGAAGAGAAGGTCCTCTGTCGGATCCACTACGACACTATGATAGAAAACCTCAAGCGCGCAGCGGAGAACGGTATGTCGATGCTTGCAGATAATATCCATTCATGTGAGGAGAAAGCCAACACATCACTTTATAAAAATGTGATTCTAATTTAAATAGTAATGATAAAAAGAATTTTTTTAAAAACCTCTTGCTTACTGTCAGGCAGAGAGACCTTTTCCCCCCCATTCCCCTTTTTGAAGAGCTGCTCTGCGTCTGGCATATTTTTTGCTGGAGTTTCCAAGGCTTTCATTTCTTGAAAGAAAGCCTTCATGCCTTTCTGGAATCTGCTCCTTTAAGCATGCTGGCATGTCTTTGGACTTACCACGTGGCGTGCATTTTGTCTGAGCGTCTGCTACTATGATTTTTAAATCACTCCCAAACTGAATCCTTCTCTCAACTTCCCAGAAGTTGGAAATGTTATCCTGTGAGCCAAGCTATCTGGGGTGAGTCTGGGATTTATAGTCCCCCAAAGTAACATTCCCAGCCTCTGGAACTTCCTTCGAAGTTTGAACTGATCCCCACATTTATTATCTGACTGGATAGCGATGTCTTTCAATAACACATCTTGCACCAGGTCCTAACCATCACTCAAGATTGTCATAGGTATCCCTGGAGAGATCACAACTTTGTCACTACAAAATTAAAATTGCAAAGACATGTTCGGGTCTGGTACAGATCGTCTTGTGAAGACAAGGCCAAGCTGAAGCTGAGTCACTTCCAATTTCTGAGCATGTGTTGTGTTTATTCATAAATTGCTATGGTTGGAAGTTCTGGGCCACATACCGGATTCTGTGCTTTTCTGCTAGAACGAGAGTTATTTGGGATACGTAGAGCTGGTGTCTTAGGGTGCCCACGTTTCCCGTTTCCCCTCCAAAGAATGTAGATTTTTCTCATCTTCTCTTCATGTGATCCGTCTCTAGCTCTGGCGCTCTCCTCCTCCTCCTCTGAATTAATGCGCCAACAATTCCCAAGAGATAAAACTTTGCCCAAGTGTCAAGAAGTTGTCTGATTTTTCATTTCTTTTTTTCTGAGCCTGTGCAAGAGGCGGGCATATGGCAGGCCATTTTGCACAGCAGATGGAAACGATTTCAGAGGGGAAGACGACGACGACGGGTGGGGGGGATCTGAAAATGAAAATAATCAGTGTTTCTGTTTACAAGATTTAAGCAAGGAGATGAAAACAAAATCAAAACAAGATGCCGGAGTGGGCAAGGGAAGGGGACGGCTGTCTGTGTCGGGCATTTGCGGTGCACCCAGGCTGCTGTGGCCCGACGGCTTGAACTTGGATCCGGGTTCAGATGCTCTCCGGGCTGCGGAAACTTGCTGGGTGGCCTTGAATCCAGTCGATGGGAGTTTCCCCTTGACCTCAGACCTTCCATCTGTAAAAGGGGAGCGCAAGTGATCTCACTCCCAGGCCGAGATGGAAGGAGCAAGTCAGAAGGGAAGCGGACACATAGCCTTGCCCTTGGCATGACTGGATCGAGATTGACAGCAGCTGGATCTGCCAGTGAATCCGCTCTGGGCTTTAGTCCAGACTCAAGCTATGCAAAGTGCTGAACCCTTCACTCCAGGTAAACCTGGAACCTTTACAGTTTGGACTAAAACCTGGAGCAGATTCACCATTCCTCTGACATGGGAACTACCAGCAGCTGCTGGACTAGACCCAGTGAGGGCCTCTGTTTTTTCTTAAGGGGCAGGCAGCAGCGCCGTGTTGAAATATTTGCAACATTATTTAACAGCAGGAAAGAGTCAATCATGGATTTTCGTTCAATATTTTCACCACTATGGAGTGCCATGCATGTCGTCTTCAGATTCTTTTCAAATTCTTTCCGGCTTCAGCCAACACTTCTGCCATTTGGGGGCCAAATCTTCTTGCCCTGTCTCTGGTTGCATAGTAAATAAGGAGTTTTACTCTGTGTGCCTTTCCTGCAGTCAATGCAAACTCCCTCTGCATACACCGCAAAAACAGATGAGGCATGCTTGCCTAATGCTTTGGGGGGAGATAATGGGGTGATAATTATTAATAATTATTGGTCCAAAAAACATAACCAACACAAATGCACTAGATTTGTTGGGACAGATTTTATCCCAGATGATAACCAGAATAAAATAAAACCAATGGTAGGTGGCTGAAGTATACGGTCATTGTTACCCTGAAGAGGGATGTTTCAGGTCTTCTAAAACTGTCTCGTCTACACAACCATGTCACAAAAAGCATCCAAGCTAGGTCTAGGTCTGTGGAAATTCTGCAAGAAAGTAGGACTACTGAGAAGCCAAAAATCTCTCCTTGGATGAGGGCTTACAGCAGAGGTGAAAGCTGATCCCAAGGCTTGTACAGAAGCATCCCATCATTTCCCATTTGCTGGAGTGCATGATTGAATCCCGAGCTCTTATTGCTCCAATGAAGCTGAACCCATGAGCATGTGAATGCAACCGGGAGTCCAAATCTCTCTCTCTCATTCTCTCTGCCGGCGGAGACAAGTTGGCCTGACTCAACCCACTGTAGTCATGGCTCTGGCATCTGAGAAGCCAAAGCCATCCCAGTTTGGAAGTGTTGGAACAGTGTCTTCCCGTAGGAGAGGCCCAGCCGTGCCCAGTCCTTCCTCTGACTCTGGATGCCAACTCTCTGGAGGCTGAGGAGTGTCAGCAAAGGGGACATGGGGTAGCCAGAGGCCAGTTGGCAGCTGGACAGGGTGGGTCCATGCCCTTTCCTTTTGGCTCTTGGCAGAGGACATAAAGGTGAAGGAATTTTTTTTTAAATACCCCACAAACCCAACGGCACTTCCATTTAGCGCATTATGTTTCCTCCGGGAATTTGCAAAGCAGTTTCGCCTGCGCACACGAGGGTTTTCTGAGAGAAGGGAAAATAAACAGATGGTATTGAAGCTGAATCTCATTAATCATCCTACAGCAATGAGTCGAACTGCTAAACAAAACAAAAAAATTATAAAAGGGGGGGGGGGGGAATGGAGAAAATTCCTTCAACTTGGGCCAAGATAATCACATCCCAAATCTTGCCTCCAAACCGAAACATCTTGTAGGGCAAAGGGAACGCCTGAGCCAAGCGGCTGATCAATCCCCACAGCTTCTGGAGTCTCTTGCGATGGCCGGCTTTGCATCATGGTTCATCCAGTGCTTTTTATATTGTTCTGTTTGTACCAAATGTTTGTGAACATACTATGTCTGGAAGAGTAACTTGTGGAATATTGAGCAGCAGTACAACTTCTGTGAGGGGAGTGAAAGATCAGTTTGGCTAAGGATGGATGGACCCTACACAGTCTAGAAGGGTCAGTAAGCCTTTGGAAGGAAAAGAGGCAGCACCTGCAAAGGTACATGGGGAGAAAGACTCTGGAGGAGCCATATTGTTGAGGAGTCATTGTGTTTACATCAGATGCTGTAGCACTGTGTCCTTGGTAACCCACCATCTTGTCCTGAATAGAAGTCAGTGGTTCAACTGTAATTGTCTTGCATAAGCAAACTGAATTGGGGTGGAGCAAGATCACTCTGTGAGCCTGCACAGCAGTACTTTTCACTTCTAACGTTCTATGATTCTAGGTAACTCAGCTTCTGCAATGGGGGTGAGGTTCATTCATCCTTCTTTTGCAGGGAACGGCATCACATTGGAAGGGGCAGTTCCTTCTGAGCAAGACAGCCAGCCCAAGCCGGCCAAAAGAGCCCGGACGTCCTTCACGGCGGAGCAGCTGCAGGTAGAGAGCCTGGGTGGGTGGCTGAGGCAGGGATCTCAGCAGAGGTTGAGGATGGGCCTGGATCACTTTCTGCTTATCGCTCTTCTCTCAGGTCATGCAAGCACAATTTGCTCAGGATAACAACCCGGATGCGCAGACCCTTCAGAAACTGGCCGACATGACGGGGCTGAGCAGGAGAGTTATTCAGGTGAGGCCTTGAGCTCTGTAATAATGGCAACCTAAAGGGATTCATTCTTGGCCATCCAGGACCAAAGATTCCTAAGGTGTCCTTGGGCTCTTGACAGGGGCCAGTGAGATGCCCAAGAAACTCGCAATGGGACATAATAGAGATTTTAATCCTGTTGATATTGTTGTTCAGAGTTACAGAATGACAATGAACAGTCTGTGTGTGGTAGTGAAGGTCACAGATTGCTGCCCAGCAGTCTACTTTCTGTAAGAGAAAAGAAAAGGCAGTTTCATGTGCAGAGAACATGGGGGACTCCTCACAACAGTCCTCTGGGATGATGATTCTGTGTTCCAGGTTTGGTTTCAGAACTGCCGAGCGCGGCATAAAAAGCACACGCCCCAACACCCGGTGCCAGCGTCTGGAGGTTCCCAGTCTCGCATCCCCTCCGTGTTGCCTGATGACATCCACTACTCCCCCTTCAGCAGTCCTGAAAGGGCCAGGATGGTGACGCTCCACAGCTACATAGAAAGTAAGCACTGGCCCAATGTGCTTAAGGCAGGATTTGGCTGACTCTGGGAGGCCTGGATCCACTTCCCGGACCATGGGACCATTGGATGGCCTTTCTCTGCACATCTGCCCTTCTGGCACAGCACATAATGTGCTTGCTTTCCTTTGAACTGTCCCTAGTTGATGGCTTGTGGGTCTGCGGCATGGAAGAGTAAGGGCTAAAGCTGCCTTCTCATTCGCAGGTCAGGTACAGTGTGGGCAAATGCACTGCCGCCTCCCCTACGCTGGCCCTCCTGTGCACCTCAAAGCCGACATGGAAGGACCCCTAGCAAGTCGGGGGGAGAAGGTAAATGCTATTCAGCTTCTGCAGTCGCCACTGCTGGTTGTGAAGGCCTAGAGTCCTCCTGCGACCTGATTCTGCTACTCTTTCCCTGTCCAGACCAGACTCCAAAGCTAGTGCCCTCCTGAGCTGTATGTGTGGGGAGCTTTCCATTCAGGCCTTCGGTTGGCCATTGTGAGGACAGAAATAGAGAGGCCCTGGGGCCTCAGTTTAGCCCATGGCCCTGGCACCAACACTATCATGACAGCATAGCTGTATTTCTTGGCCATCTTCTGTAGTGATGTAAATCCTTGATTTCCTCCATGTATGCAAGGATGAATAATCAAACTAGTTCCTCTATAGTATTCTTCCTGTGTTCAAATGTATTTGAACATGTGTCTTCCTGAGTTTAAAAAAAAACTATTTTCTGTGAAAAACAGGAGAGTTTGCACACACAAAAACCCCACGTTTTTCCCTGCAGAATAATTCTAGCACAACACTTTGGGCTGTTGGATACCAGGAGAAAACTGCACAAACTTCTTGCTGGTCTATTATTCTTCCTGAAGGAGGTTCTCAGTTGTCAGGAAATACTAGGGAATGAAAAACTATGCATACTCCTGAGGTCACTGAGTCTCTGTCTTGCTTTCCTTTCCTTTCTGACAGGTCATCCTCTTTCAGTACTGACTATTTGTGCTCCTCCTGATCTCCGGGGGATTTGTTCATGGTAGGATTTGTTTTCAGTGACGCTGCTGCTCAACCATGTGCCATGCAACCCGTGGCAACTCAGCACAGTAGGATGGCCATTGCATAGGCTGCCAGAAGAACCCACTTCCGGTATTCCTGGCCCCTTCTTCTGATCTGGCATCTGAACCTCGTAACCAATCTCTGGAACCACCACTGCAATCTCTCAAGCACCTGGTTGTGTTCTCCACTTGGTCCTCCCTTGGGATGGCAACTTGTTGGCTGACAAAGACTTCCAAGGCAGCAGTGTCCTCTCTGATGGAACAACTCAAACCTACCAGCCCTTATGCTGTTCTCAGCAGGGGAGGAAGAGGGGAGTAACTCACTTCAAGCTGAGGATGGCTTGGCCTCTGACTCTTGACCACATCAAGAAGAGAAACTGAGTTTCTGAAGCTAAATTGTTCACAATCTTAAATCTGTGTAACAATCAAGTTGGCTGACCAGTCTGTTTGGCCATCATACAGAGACCTGGAAAGTAAATTGTTTCTTCTCCCACTCCATCCAATAATTTTGGTAGCAGAGACTATGGACCTTGGCCTTTCAACTCTGAGGGTTGTTTGACTCTCTTTTGTCAAGAAAATGCCTGTCTGTCCCTTTAACAGATAGGAGTTTGCAGCTCTGAAACCCAAATGCTGGTAACCTGTAACTGGGAGAAACCAGGTGGTTCTCAAACAATCATATATACTTTTTAACCCAACCACACAGTAGCGGAAAGATGAGCTATAGGGAAATTAAAAAAAAAATCTTTTCTAACTCCTAGGAGCCAGATTCAAATCATCAGGGTCCAGATTACTAGGGCGAAGGCAAGAAAATGTTTAAATATATCTTGGTGTCAGCATGAAAGTTTTGTTTAGGAGACAGGAATGATGGGATGCAAGTCAGTCTCTTAGGGTACAGTTTTGTGAGCTCCAACTGGCACTTGCCCTCCCAAGATTTCTTCCACTATGAAGAGGTGGCTGCTGACATTGTGTGGTGCTGCCTTTAGATCCAAAATGCCTAGCCCTGTGATGTGACACCCCTGCCCCAAATTTGTGCTGCACCAGTGGCATTACCAGGGAACAGGCATTTGAGCAATGGTGCTATTGTGTGAAGCTGTTTAGGGTCAATGTTTCTGTGCTTCTAACTCCCATGGTCTAGGTTTGTAGTCTAGACCAGTGTGGGATGCCAATGTGACTGTGAGCACCAGGAGGGTTCCTTGCCTTCTGAAAAAAATTCTTGTGCCTTTGAAGGCAACATGTAAAAACAGAAAACTAACGGCATGCTATTTAGCAGCCTTTGTCGGTGGAGAGTGGATAGGTACAAGAAAGACAGACGTGCAGCCTAGTTCTAATCAAACTGATTTAAAAGTGTCAGCTGAGTTCTGCTCTCCCCAGGAAATGAGCCTAGGAGTTATTCCTATTCCTGACGCTCGGTCTGGATTAGGCACAGAATATGGACCGAGAGAGTTGTGGCTTTCACATGCCCAAGGGTGGCATCAAACAAAACAGCAGTCACACAAGGGGCCCACTTGGATAGGGGCACAGTTTTAAAAATCCTTTCTCCACTTATTTTTTAGAGTCACAGTTTTAAAAAATCACTGCTCCACTTTAACCCCCCCCCTCCGATTTCTCCCACATCTGCTGTTCAACATGTCATCTTAGAAAACAACATAACAGATAGCACCATCTTCCCATGGAGAAGGCTTGCCGTAATAGTGTCCTCAACAGCTACCCTGGATGCAGTGCACATTTGTTATCAGCAACTGAACGAGGCATGAGCTGAAATGATGTGATAATTTATATTATAAGTTCTCTTTGTTAATCATTCTAAGGGTAAGAATACTACTCTCTGCTCCACACCATTCCTCCTCTCCAACCCTGCAGGAAATCTTGGTCTGTCTTCCTTGCAAAAGTCAGGAAGCAGCCAGGGATGGAGGCTCTTACCATTTGAGAATTTTGTTTGGGCTCTGCCAGGTTCCCCCCCCTTTTTAGGGTGTTTCCCCCCCCTTTTTTGGGGGCCGTTTCGCCGGCCCCCCCCCCAGAAGTGGACATAATCCATCATTTAATCAAATGATGCCTATGGAAAACAAATTACTGTCCTGAGAATGCAGGGCATCTCTCTAATAAGTAGGCCTAACTTCTTTTTAATCCTGGCCACAGTAACTTGGTGGAGCTTTGACCTATGGGTTTTCTCCATCTGCACAAACTAAAACTAATCTTAAGTATTCTGACAACTTAAAAATGGAGCAATCTGAAACATGGCTGCTGAAAAGTTATGTTCATACATAGTTTGTTATGAGGCACAAAACTCTGTCTCTTAAAATAAATGGTTTCATTTTGATTTTTTTTAGTGTAAAAAGCTCAGGTTAGTAGCCCTTAAGGCTGAAGAAAAAGTGAAATTTGGTGGAACCTCAGAAAGTACGAACATTAAGAATGATTCCCAATAATTAGGAGAGCAAAATTTGAGTTGCATGAATAGATTCCTGCTACTACGTGATCGCAGAAGGAATCATGCAAATATATGCAAATTGACTTGATTTCAATAATGAATACATGTTGGGCTTGATGGGGTTGTGGAAGGTAGTGCTCCGTCCTCCTCTTCTCCCCTACCTTTTCTTTAAAAAAAGCTTGGGTTGGTGTTATACTCCAGAACAAGGAGGGTTTAAGAATCATGGAATAAACTGGGTTACAGGGCTGCAAACTTCAGAGATGCCAGATAACAGCCAAGCCTCACAAGGCAATACCAGCCAAGGGCAGATAACGCAGCCAAACTTTTCTTGAAAAAGAGCAGATTGTTTTTTTGTAGCGTGTTGCAATTGTGCATGTCTTGGCTACAACAGCTAAAAATACTCTTCTGAAGAGCGGGCCGTCTCAAGATGGATATTTATTTAAAAAAGCAAAAAGAGAGAGCGGTTGAGAGTGAGAAAGAAAGGGGTGGTTGGGTGGGAACTGTAAAGCACTTTTTAAATTGTAAAACCAATGTCTGTTTTTGTTACTTTTACTGTTGTGCTTTGTAAATGTCTTATTTGTGTAATAAATAAAGTTAACGCAAGTCGAAAGTGCTGGCACTTACATCGAGGAAAAAAATCCTGGGTGCGATGCCATTTTTCTTTTTGTTTGAGAAATGCCTATGCAACTTTGCAATCCTGCTTGCCTTTTGTTTACGACAACAACCACATTCATTGGAAGTGGCAAAGCGGCTTCGTTCATTAGTTCTCTCCTTGGCAAAGCAGTTATTTTTAAAAAAGCACACCCAAATTCGTAGCTCCTGAGCTCACCGTTATAACAGGCAATTAATAGCGGAGCACCAGGGGAAGAAGGATCCACTGGGGCTTGTGGGTGTTCTGTGTGGCGGCGCACACAAGGCTGCCTTTTGAACTAATTCTTTTGTGCTTGCAATGTAGATATAAAAAGCCCCTAGTCGGCTGCATACCTCGTGGGAATATATTATAGTAAAGTGCAGGGTGATTAGTTATACAATTTCCTCTTAACGCGGCTGATGAAGTGTGGCTTTACATTTTATTTTGTTAGCAAAGGTAACAAAAACTACCTTAATGGAGAAATTATAGGTGCGGAGTCCTTGCAAAGGAAAAGGCTTCAAGGGAGAGTCTCCTTCTCTCCCTTTTCTTCTTTACCTCCTTGAGACGGAGCTCCTCTTTTGGGCCTATATCCAACGATTTCGTCCCAACCCTTCCGGCAGGTGCGGACAATCCACTCGTGTTCGTCGTCATCTAAAATGTGAAAGTGTGTGTGTGTGGGGGTGGGGAATGTGAGAGATGAGAAGAGAAGCATCAGATCGAGTTTTGGGGGGTACAATCCCTGCCAGATGTTGCCAACGATCAAAAGAGTGAAGATTACAAAACAAAAGAATCTGGCAAAATCAAACCATCTCTGTGACATTGGTACATAAAAACTAGTTGCACATAAAAGTTCCATTTAGTAATCTTTTAAAAACAGTGCATGCTTACTCAGAAGCACTGAGCTCAACAAAACTTCAGATACATAGGCACAGGATGGCAGACTATTTCATCTCAGTCAGTTTAATTTAAATTGCTTTGCATGCTGACAAAACCTCAGTATAAGAGCCTTTGTTCCACATATTCAAGGAAAAACAGGAGGAAAAAACTTATGGTTTCAAAGCTGAAAAGTATTAGCCATGCATTGTTAAAAGGCCATTCTTACCATTTTTATTCAAATGCAGAGGAGGCCCCTCCCCAAAGAAAGAGCATGCCTTTAGCACCCAAGAAATTTAGTTTTAGTTAGTTCATTTATTCAGCCAATTAATGTCTGAAGCCCTCCTTTGATTGTAGGCATATAAAATCCCACTGCAACTTGGGCACTTAAATCTTGCCAAAATCAATGACTGATACTTTTCGCTTTGGGTTCACAGCTTCACTTCGCAGTTCACAAATAATATAAAACAGACTTTATTATTATTATTCAGTGGTTGCTGAATGCCAGTGTGTCAATCCTAAAATGTCTTCACTGGGAAATTCTATTCTGCTAATTTTAACTGGACATGTTTTCAAAGACACTTTAGATCAAAATCCTCAAAAACAGGACAATCTGGACAACTGAGTTATGATGTTCTCTTGCCCAAGTGCCACTGAAAGAAAAGAGACTAGGAAGCCTTTACCTGGTGCTTGCACGTTTTAGGAGAATGCAAGCTAGACACACACCTTTAAAAAGCTAGCAGTATATTCGTGGAAACAGCACTCAGCCCCAGTGACCAAAAGAGCCCTGGCTTCTGCAAGAGATCCTCTGTTCTTCCTGACAAACTGCTTTCATCTACAGACATTAAGCTTGCCCATATTACCCTCACAAGAAGGAGGGTAGGCTGACAAATGACTGGCCGAGGGTTATGCAGTGAACTTCAGGGATAAGCAGGGACCCGAATCTGGATCTCAGGCTGGTTGCTCAAATGGAAAAAGGCCTTTCAGACTATGCTGTCCTAGTTAACCGTTTTCTTTTCTATGGTCTCACTTTTAATTCTGTTGTTAGTTTAATTATATATTTAGTTTTTGTATGATATGAGTTTCAAAGCTATTATCTGTTTTAAATTTTATAACCCACTTTGAACCCCAGACTGGGATAAAGGCGAGATATAAATAAACATGGAGGTGTTGTTCAGGGAGGTGACAGCAAAGGAAGATGAGGGAATTCACCCCTGAGTAGTGAACATCACTGAGGAACTGGGACAGCCGTTCACTTTGGAAAACAGGAACCAGAGCTTGGAAAAGTTAACTTTTGGGAACAACGTCCAGCTCACTCTCCACCTTCCCCAGCATTGGGGAGCTCTGGGAGTTGTACTCAAAGTAGCGTTTACAAGTCGTAGGGGATGCAGACTAAGCTACGGAGCTCTTCCCACAACTATGCCACCTGTGGCTTTGAAGGAAACACAGTGGCTGAAACTGGGCAGACCAGCCAGCAAAGACCTCAGCTCCTCCAAATGGACCGGGAGGACAGGAGGAAGAGCGTCCAGGCCCTGTGAGGAGCTAAAGAGTTAATGGAAGAGCAGCACACGTTGTGTGCGTGCCCATGTATGTGCACACTAGTCCTACTTTTGCCGCCCTGAAGGAGGAGGAGGCCTGGTAATCGCCCCTGTAGTTGTTGCCGGGTGTTTGAATCAGTGCAGCTGCAGCCTCTTCAGCGGTAACCCCTGAAACAAGACAAACTGGGTTTATTGTACTGAATGAGTTTGCAGGCTCCTCCTTGATTGTTCGTAATTGGCGGCCAGGGACTTAACAGCCTCTCGACCACCCTTTTTACACTCTACCTGACTGTGCAGCTAACAATTTAAATCACAGATGCCGATTCTACTCGGAGGCAGCTGCTTGTTAGAGCGACGCCGTCCCTTTCTCGCTCCCTCTCTCTTGTGCCATCATCCCCGGAGGCTTCCGTCACCCTGCCACACCAGGGTGAGTGTGGAGAGATGCGCGTTTCATCCATATTTAAAACAGAATTAAAGCCCAGAGTTTGATTAGCACTCCCAGGCGGCAAGTTGTAATTACTTCTTTTTCTTTTTTGGCAAAGGCAATTGTTGGCCTCTATTAATATGAGCGCCAAAGCACATCTTCATCTTCAGATGTTATTTCCTCCATATATATATATATATATGCAATGATAACAGGACTTTGTGTGTGTGTGTGTGTGTGTGTGCGCGCGCTAGCAACAGAAAGAGAGAATACAAATTTTCTTTACTCAACTGGAAATTATCACTCCGGTGTATTTAGGCAGCTCTCCACGTTGTGGATGACAATCGCACATTGGAGCCTGTCCAGCCTTTTCTCAAAGTTCATTCTTTTATCGCTGCTTCTTTTCTAGCGGGCCCAATTTGTGCCGAAGCAGGAGCCAGTGAGCTGGAGGGCTTTGTGAAACAAAACAAAACAAGAAATAAGCAAACTAGGTGCTCACGGTGGAAAAGAAATGCAGGTAGACAACTCCTGTCAGCTCTCACGAACAGTCAGTTTTTAATTCCGTGCTCAGCTTTCAACAAGCAGGCATCATAATAACTAAGGAAGGCGCCCTTGTGCTGGGACAGTGGCTGGAGGTTTTCTGTCTTCCTTGCCTGCTGCACCCCAAAAGGGGAAGACTTGTCAACCTGAGAAGAGGCCGCAACCCTTGGGAGGTGGCCTGTGAGGTGCCATTCAGACAGCTCTGCTTTTATCTTTTTTGTGGTTTGCCACTGACACATGGGGACCAACAGCTATCCTGGTATCCAAACGCAGGGCATGGAGAAAAGCAAGCGGTGTCAACCAGGGCCCGAGGGTTTTCTTTTATAAAAGCATACATGTGTGTTTCATGGACCTAAAAATATCCTTCCATCTGTCTGTCCATTCATCCATTTTCTCATCCCAGAAAGGATTAATACACACACACACAAGACATGATGGTGATTTTCATGAATCCTTAGTCTTTAATGAAAACAGAGACCATTGCTGAAGACCCTTCTTCTTATTCCGTTGCCTTCCTGACCTACCAAACTGAGGAGTGGAAATATAAAAGCACTGTGTAAACTTTCACCACAAGTGGAGTTTTACCCTCCCATTTCCATTTCACTCATGTAATTACAAATTGCCCATTAAGGAGAACTTTTCCAGCCTAGATGAATTTTGGGGGGGTACGTTTGTTAGTGTTAGGTGACACAGTTGACCACAAGCTCCAAGGCAGTTCACATCTCAATCCTCTGAGTATCCACAGCAGAGAACTACAACCCAAACACTCTGTGTTATCCTTGGCAAGCAAAAGGTTAGGAATTTGAACCTCCACAGGTTTCATTCCGGTAATTATTTTCTGGGCCTGGAAACTTTTGAGGATTTGAGACCTCAGTTGTGGCTTCTCATAGACATGAGGCTGATGTATATAGTGATGGGCCATTGGTTCCTCTCCTCTAGTATCGCCTTCTTGAGGTCAAAGGCTGAGCCTGTTCCAGATCAGTTATCACCAAGATATTTTCAACAGGTAAAGCTGTGGGCCAAAGCAAGGTTGCTTCTGTGCCAAACCCCTGACTGAACGCCCACTGAAATGGCTCCAGAGAATTGGCTTTGTCCAACAGTGTCCAGGAATAAAAGAGCATCCATCCTTCTCAAGAACTTGATGGAGGGAGAGAATGGCCTAAAAATATCAAGAAATTCTGGGAGGGTTTGGTTTTTTTCCAGGGGCCATTTTCCAGTCAGCTCTTTCAGGCATTCGAGAACAGCTCCCTTTTGTAAATAGGTATTAACCTCTTCTCTGACCTAGCTGGCTGCTTTCACCCTTTCAGTTTTAATAAGCCATGAGCGGCAAGGATCTAAGATCCAACGGGCGAGTGATCACTAGGACCTGTTGACATTCCTTGAGTGGTACCAACTGAAACGTAAGCAAGAAAACACATTGGCTAGAGTAGTTGTTTGAATCACTAGAAAAGACAGACACGTTGGTATGGTAGAGGGCAGTAGGGAAAGAGGAAGATCCTATTGCAGATGGATAGACTCCATCAAGGAAGCCATGGATGACCTGAGTCTGCAAGGGCTATTGATGTCTCTCATTCATAGGGTCCCCTAGCCACTTTGCTTAATTGCCAGGGATTCTGGGAGGCGAACTCCCAAACATCTCAAGGACCAAAGATGTAAAACCCCTGGGTTAGATGGACTCATCTGGTGTAAGGAAGATTCCTGTGCTCCAGTGTTTTCTTGGAGAAGTGGCTGGATGCTTATGCTCTGAGATGTGCAATCTTGTTTTTTCCCCCATCTTCCCCTGAAACATCTGACCCAGGCAGAAAACAATCAATGAATTGATAGCAAACTATTTTGTGTTGCTGCTTTAAAAAGTCCACATCCCATCTCCTCTGCTTGTGCAGCTACGTGATGGAAACCAGCAAAACAATTGGCACAATTTGTTTTGTTCTGTGCCCAGGAACAGAGACTAAAAGTGCTCACCATTAATTTCTGCAAAAGCTGAACATTCTTGCAAACAGGTCTGGCGCCTATTTCGTTGAAGAATACACTGATTACCAACAATTTCTCGGGGCTTGCCACAAACATTATGTCTTTTGTTGTGTGGAAAAAAAGCAGAATCAACCATCTGGCAAATGCCCCAGAGCTGAAATCTTTCACACGGCTTATAATTCACAATGATTAAATATACAAAAGGGAAAAAAATTCAGAGAGAGAGAGAGAAAGTTATAGCATTATAGCATAGCATGTTGAAAAATAAAAGTAAGCAGTAAGGGACTTTCAGTGCTTGATCAAAACCCTGTGCCTTTGGTTTAAAAAGTATCCAAAGAACCGCATTTATTCGCCCTCTCCACTTTTCTTTTCTGGAGAGCAGTTAATCGTTTCAATTTGTGGGAGGTGGACCCTCCACTGAATTTGGAACGACAATGAAGAAAAAAGCAACTGGCGTCTCAATGACTAAATTGTCCTGTGCTTCAAGGACCGCTTTCAGCTCTGGTTTCTAAAGACCCAGGTGTGCTGTCAGGAGGTGCTGGAAAGAGTCAAGGCTCATGCCAGCTCAGGCGACGCAGGAACCAGGACTCAGCCCTGGCACAGCAGGCATGTGGGCAAAACCATGTCATGCCAACTCTGGGAAACTGCAGCAAGAGCTAGCAACCCTAAAATTCAATGTTGGAGGGAAGAGAAGAAGTAATGAGGAAGAAGGGGTAGGGAAAACCCCAGACCTTTAGCCTGCATTAGGCCCTTCCGGGATCCCAATCTGGTCCGAGTTTGTTACAGATTTTCCCACATTCTAAAAGGCTGAAATAACTCTTCTGAGACTTAGATACCAACAACAGGAGCTTTAAGTTAAAAGATGCTGAGTCTTTTGGCCCCACTCCTTTTGCTTTTGGCATGCCCATCACTGGATTATGCCTCTGAGAGCGCTGGAATTGAATTTGGCCCTCAGGCTGAAAGAGGTTCCTCACCACAGATATAAAGCAGGGGTAACCATGGAAAGGGCTGGAGGGTGGGAGTTATGCTATGGCTCATGAATCAGTCCCCAGCATCTGCAACTAGGGCTGGAAATGACCGCTGCGTGACCATTACCAATCAGTGTGAACAGTACTGGGCTAGATTGACCAGGGGTATGACTTGATCCAAATAAGCTTCCTTTGGCCTCAGATAGAGAGCTCCTGTGTAAGGTCCCCTCTTCTTTTTCCTCTCATTCATTCCCTCAGCCCAACAATATCTGGAAGGTATTGTTATTGGTTCCAATAAGTGTGTCTCGCCTTGCTTGGTCTTGCAAACCGTTCCACCATTTCAAGGGGATGGAAGAGAAGAAAACAGAAGGGAGGAAGGGAGGGTTAGGGTTAGGACCAAGAAACCAAACAGTCTTTTCTCGAACCCAGCTCTTGAGGAAGGCCGTATCGCTTGGCTCAGAGCTGCTGCGGGTTTTTTTGCCAGAGGTTTCTGATATGCTTCCTGCCATCTGCTTTTGATGCTTCCAAGTTCTGGCCGGCCGCCTGACGGGGTTTTCCTCCTCTTCCTGTAAAGGAGCAGTCCTGGATGGGTTCCCTCTCACTCCCGACCCCTTTCTCGGCTTCTTTCCCGCACAGCCCTGCTCCTTCCCTGCCCATTTTGTCACCTCCGTGGCCTTGAGCCTCCCAACGACTTCTCCTGGGGCTGCAGGAGTTCCTCTGATGTCAAGCAAGTCCTGGCCTCTTTCAATTGTTGTCGGTGCCCTTAGCGGAAGGGACAGACTCTCGAGCTACATCCCTGCTTCACACCCATGGCCCCCCAAGGAGAGAGAAAGATCTGGGGGCCGCTCCTGGCTTCTCAGCCAACAAACGGCACGGTCTTTTGTAAACACAGAACACACACACACAATGACGTTTCTGCAGGCCTGATACCAGTCGATAAGTTTATAGTAATAAAATGGAACAAAGGAGGAGTTCAAAGTGGAGATGAAAAAACAAGGGGAAAAATAGATATGTGTATGTGTGTGTGTGCGTTTGTGTATATATGAGAAAAGGAATTCCTAGGCGTTCCTGTCCGGACTGATGGGTTTTTGTTCCTTTGTTTTGGGAAAGTAGCCTGCTTATCATACTTCATCAGCAGAACTCTGGTATTCCATTATTTTCAACTAGGGCCACCAGCAAGCTGTTAAAATCAACCATTTTGGGGGGAGGATGATACAAGGAGAAATCAATACACCACAAATCCAGTTTGGGACTGGAGGGTGGCAGATAGTATCTACTTCAACCTCCCCAACTGGATGTTGACGGTAGGAGTTGTAGTCCAACACAGCTAAGAGACGTCAGGATGTGAGAGGGTGTCCTTGTTTCTCTTACACTAAGGCCACTCAGAGCCAGTGTGTGTGTTGCAGAGAGAGGGACCCAGATTCAAGCCCCTGCTTAGCAATAAGGCCAACCATATGATCTTATGGTAGCCAAGTCCTTTAAAGCAGGGGTGCAGAGAGTGCAATGGCTCCTGAACCTTACTTTTATGGGCCCTGAAGTTCCAGTTTTCTGACCCATTCCTCACCCAGATTTGGGGACAATCTGTGTGTGAGGGGTATTTCAGTTCCAATGGAATGCATCCATCTCCAATACCCTCCCCTCCCATTTATGCCAGTCTCAATTTACATCACAAGCGCAGGAACACAATTCTGACAAAAATTGAGGCTTCCCTTTAATGCCACACCTTGTGACAATTCAAATCATTATACACTGGTTACAAGTCTGACTCCCATAGATATCATCAGAGGACCTTCGCATAGAGCAGAAGATTAGAATTACCAAGTCAGGCAATGCTGTACTATGTTGCTGATTGAATCAACGGCATACCTGCATTCCTCAAAAACCGGTGGAGGTAATCGGTCACCACTCTTGTTTTGGGATTATAAAAACCATCGCCACAGTCATAGCAGCCCATGGGGATGACCCGAGGAGGATCCAGGTTTGTAAGCTGGGAAATGCCTGGCAAATGAGAAGAGACAGAAATCAAGATTGTGAAAACCTAACCTGGGGGGAAAATATACCCAGGCCTGGAAAGCAGAATAGGCAACACCTGTTATGGAGCCCCTGGAAATGGACATGAGGAGAGGTGGAACAATGATGCCCAGCTCTCCTTTTTTGCACCACTTGAATGAAAGGAGGCAGTACAAGTCTTGGACCATGCTGAGACCCATTAGTGAGCTAAATGTGGGGCACTGGACTGAACTGGAATCCTGGAAAGATGGAGGCTCCGTGGATGAATCGATTCCATGTTATAGAATCATAGAGTTGAAGAGACCACAAGGGCCATCCAGTCCAATCCCTTGCCAGGCAGGAACTCTCAATCAAAGCATCCCCGTCAGGTGGCCATCCAGCTTCTGTTTAAAGACCTCCAAGGAAGGAGACTCCACCACTTTCCGAGGAAGCGTATTTAACTGTCTCAGAACCATGAAGAAGAACAAGATTTTTCAACAGGGATAAATGGCTATCTTTTGAGTGTGCTTTAGTTGTGTATTCTTGTATAGCAGGGGACTAAATAACTTCTCACAGACTAACTTCTTTTAACATGGATACAGATGTCCCATTTCATTGGAAAACATAACCAAGGCATTACCTGCTGGTTTCAGGCCCCTGCAGATTTCGGTATAAAACCTTCTGTCATAACCATCACAATAATGCCAGTTCTCTTCTTCATACTCCAACCCATCTGCGAAGGTGTATTTCCCCTGCAAAGGCACGTTTGAGGTCAAGAGTGTAAGAAGACCATTGCTGGGCCAGACCAAAGCATCCTGCTTCCTACAGGGGCTAACCAGAACACATGGGGAAGTCCTCAAGGAGGCCATGAAGGTAATGGCTATCTCTAAGATTCTTGGTTGCATTCCAATTTAATGGCGACCCCATTTCCCCAAAGGTCAACAAGGTAATGTCTGTTTTCTTGTGATAGCAACAAATGTTGTTAGATGCTTTGAAACATGAGAGTCATAAAACAACAGAATCAGACTGCAGAGAAAAGCCAATGGGACTGTTGGGAAAAGATTAAAAAATCAGATGAGAACAACAGATTGCCTATTAAAAAGTGGTCTGCTATCTGGTTGTCAAAGTGTGGAGAGAATAGGATGGTCTTTGTTCTGGTGCTTGGCAGATAACAGAGAAGGCATGAGATGAAGATGACGGATATGTAGGACCAAAGGAAACAGTCTTACATTGAACCAGACTTTGCTCTGTCTAATCAGTGATTCCCAAACTCTGGTCCTCTGGGGATTTTGGACTTCAGCTCCCAGAAGCCTCATCCATCTTGTCCAATGGCCTGGGATTCTGGGAGCTGAAGTCCAAAAACCTGGAAGGCCAGAGTTTGGGAATCACTGGTTTAAATCAATACTACCACTAGTAGTGGCTCTCCCGGATATCTGGCAAGATTCCCTCCTTGCCCTGCCTGAAGAGACCTGTTATTTGCTTTTTAGAATAACGAGTATACATCTATATAACTGGTGTTTTTGTGTGCTTTAAATCTGTTTTGGTTTTAATATCCTGTAAACTGCCTTGAGTCTCACTGTTGGGGAAAAGGCAGGATACAACTAATATAGTAATAATAATAAGGTAGTAGTATACCTCTATCGATATCCCATTCTCCCATGTTCCTTCGTATTTGCTGCCGCTGGGGAAGTGCAAGGTCCCTTTGCCGTGAAACATCCCGTCTTTCATTTCTCCGACATACTTGGTTTCTGTGGGGAGTTTGTAGGTGCCGCTGCCTTCCAACCTGCAGAAAGACACAAAGCGGGGATTTGAAGAAGTGGGATTGATTCACCTCACCTCCCAGGGATTATTCAGAGGGTCTCAAGCTGCCATTAGGAATTAGGGGGAAATTAGGGCTCTTGTGTCTCTGGGCCCAAGCAAAACGGGACATAAACCAGGCGTCCTCCGCCCGTCCCACATCTATGCGTTGCGCTTTTCCTCACAAAGGAAAATCTTTATTTCCTCACGAAAACCTTACATTTCTCTGCATTGACATTCCTTTTGTTAGCTTTGGTCCAGGGCTTTCTAGTCTCTTGAGGCCATTTTGAGTTTTGAGCCTGTTCTCTGAGGTATTATTAGCTACTCCTCCTCATTTGGCGCCATCCGCCAATTGGATTATAGGCATTCCCTATATTCCTTCATCCGAGTCGATGATAAAGATGTTGAACAGCACTGGGCCAACGAGAGAACTAGTCAAGAGCGCTATGAACCTGGATTATTATTATTATTATATAATTATACATAATTATATAATTATATACAATATATATTATTATACTAATTAAATATGTTATATAACATATATATATATATATATAATTATATAATAATAATAATACAGGTTCTATATGTGTATATATATATATATATATTATAATTTATTATTATTATTATTATTGGCGCAGGTGTCACTCTCGCCCTCTCCACAGAGTCATTCCTCACAGAGACACGCAAGTAACGCCGTTCACACGTGACGGACACGGGTCATGCTTGTGTTTTTAGGGGCTCTCTGTCCCCCGCGTCTCTCCCCTTCTTCTTCCGCACCTGCCGTGGACGAGCTGCCCGCGGTAGGAGCTCCCAGTGTAGTCCATGGTCGCGCAAGGCGATGGGCCTACTAGGCCTCTTCGCGGTACCCAAGCCTCGTCGCCATGGCAACAAGGCTCCTCAGAGGCAGGGAGGTGAGGGAAGATGAGGGGCGGGGCCAACGGGCAGCGGCTCTATTTCTAGGCCACGCCCCCTAAGCTGGCATCTGATACTGTACTGTACAGTATAGAGGTTGAGGCAGGCAAGGTGAAAAGAAACAGCGCATGCGTGAAGGCCGCCAAACGCAGGGAGGAGTACAAAGGGGCGTGGCTTTATTTCTCGACCACACCCCTTTAAATCCCTGGCTGAGGTTGGAGAGAGAAAAAGGTTGAGGCCGACAAGGTGAAGGGAAGCGGCGCAGAAGACAGGGAACGCATGCGCAGTTGATCAATGGCGCGCATGCGCGTTGTCGCCAGGCTTGAGGCCTAGTCCGTGAGGGAGGGCGGCCGAAGGGGAGACTGCGGTTCGAGGGGAGGTCGGGTCGCCCCTTCCCCGAATAACGGTCGGGGAAATGCCGGCCAAGATCGAGCTACCGACGCTGGAGGAGCTGGAAGTGAAGGAGGTGAGGAGGGCGCTCGCTTCAGCATTTCTTGCGAGCCTAAAAGCAAGGCAAGCCCCTCCCGAAACGTCTGGAGAATGCGGCCCCCCTTTTCAGCTCAAGGCCGGGTCCCTTTTGCCGCACTTTCCCAAAACTGGGTCTTGCCCCCTCCTCAGATGTGTGTCTTCACGTTTAAAAAAGGGACTTTGGCCTCAGGTCAGCTCCCCAAAAACACAAGCTTTGGAGGGGTCTCCTCCTTCAAAATAATAATAATAATAATAATAATATAATAATAATAATAATAATAACAATGTGAGGAGAAGTGTAAGCTATTGCACTTGGGGCTGAAATAATAATAATGATGATGATGTGTGTGTATATATATATATATATGTATATATATATAATGTAAGGTATAATGATGATGTCAGGTGAAATGTAAGGGGCTGCTATTAGAGCTGAAATAATAATACTATTAAGAATAATAATAATAACAACGGCAATAACATTTCCCCCAATCATTTTTATTTTAACAAATATCAACAAATAACAAAAGCATAGAGATAGACCATTGTAGCGGAAGCTTAAACCATGCAATATTGCTGCTTGAATATTTCTGCCTTGGGTCCCTTTTGGGGGAAAAGGCAGGATAGAAATAAGAGAAATGAATAAACTGAATGCGAAGTCGGAGGCTTCCATGGCCGGCTTCCACAGTCTTTATTGGGCTTTTGGGGCTCTCTGGCCTTGTTCCAGAAGAGCTTGTTGCTGATGCTTCGCAGCATCTGTGGCTTTGGCCTCTTTAGAGGACGCCATGACAAAGCTCCTCTGGACCAATCTTGCCAAGGAAATCCCATGATAGTTCACCTTAGGGTTGCCATGGGTCAGAAATTACTTGAAGGCACACAACAACAACAACAGAATACTGCTGGGCAACTGACAAGGGCCCTGTCTGCAGAGTCCCAGTTCGTTGTGGAAGGAGTGTGTGCTCTCTGTCTGACAGCCTTGCAGAGTGCTTTGGGGAGCCCTGCCATCCCTTTCTCAGTCCCTTTCATTGCTGACCCTTGTCTTTTGTCGATTCATTCATAGGTGAGTGTGAGCTCAGCAGTACTGAAAGCGGCTGCCCACCATTATGGCTCCCAGTGCGACAGACCCAACAAGGAGTTCATGCTTTGCCGCTGGGAGGAGAAGGACCCACGGAAATGTCTCAAGGAAGGCAAGGAAGTGAACAAGTGCGCCTTGGATTTCTTTAGGTATGCGCCCAGAAGCAGCTGGAACCCAAAGGTCAATGGAGCCCATCTTCCTTCTTTCCTGAAAGGGAGGAAGGTACTCTTCACTCACTGCAGAAAAGGAGGTTCCTTTCCCTGCAGTAGCCAACATGGAAAGGCCAGAAGTAGGAGCTGTGATCCTCTTGTTTTTGCTCCCTCCTTCACCTAGAAGATTATGTTCAGAAATCAGATCTTGAATATGAAGGCTTTATTTGGTGAATGTTGCTTATTGCAGTGACCATATGTACTGGACTATAAGTCGGCCTCATGTATTAGTTGAGAGCAGGTTTGGGGGGAAATGTAGGAATTTTTACATAACCCATGTATAAGTTGAGGGTAAAATGTAGGTGCATGTAACAAAGGATGAAGGAAAGCAAAATGATGCCAGAAATGCTGTTGTTTTCTGGCCCAGATATTCAAAAAGGCCAGAAGCAGCACTGCAGGGAAAAGAGCAAAAGGGTTTGGTGCTTTTAGGTTTTCCCGGGATGGACTTTCTCCACTGCACTCAGAGAAGGGAATGATGCCGTTTTAAAATCAAAGTTAAGGCACATTGACCCATGGATAAGTGGAGCTAGGTATTTTGGATCAGTTTTGACTAAAATGTCTAGATTTATACATGAGTATAGACAGTACTTATTGCAGTGGAGGAAGACCTGAAGTCCTGGGGTTGAATTTGTCTCTCTTGGGCCCCAACTTGGGTTGGCCAAACAGCCATGCTCTGTTTCCTTAGATGTCACTGTGTGGTTTCCCACCTTTCGCATGCAGTTTTTGTCCTCATCCCCCCAAAAAATTGACACTTAAAGTATGTCTCTTTATAATATGGTTATTCCATATGCTGCGCTGTTGGGACAGTTGCCCTGAAAGTTGGATTATAAATCTGATAAATTGTGAAAGGAAATAAACACAGCCCTCTTCCTCTTTAAAGGCAGATCAAGCTGCACTGTGCTGAGCCGTTTACCCAGTATTGGACCTGCATTGACTACAATGGGCTGCTGGAGCTGCGCCACTGCCGCAAACAGCAGCAGGTCTTTGACGAATGTGTGCTGGACAAGCTGGGCTGGGTCAGACCGGATTTGGGCCAACTGTCAAAGGTAAGCTGGGAATATCTTGGGTGCAGCTGCTTTTGTCATTGGTTTTTACATTAGGTGATCACCCAGCAAGATTATATTTCTCTCTCATCCTTTCATACTAAGAAAATGAATGTCTCCTTGTTTCTTTCTTCTGATTAATTGCTTGTTGACTTTATGGTGCACAGTAGGAAAGTTACAGGGTTCTGGAGACCGTTTTTTCTGCTTGTGGTACCCACCATGTACTGCACACACACACACTCTCTGTCTTTGTCTTAGAGCAGCACTGGTCTCCAGACCATCACTTTGAGTAGCACTGGTTTGAGACTCCTCTTGCGACTAGGCATAGCTGTTCTCACTGTCATCCCTTGAGCATGGCATAGCTTTCTTTAGCATCCCTTTCTATGTTCTTCCCTGTCTCCTTGCCTCCTGTGATCCACAAAAAAATTGGAGTGTGGTTCTTTCCCTTTCAGGTCACCAAAGTGAAGACTGACCGGCCAATCCCTGAGAATCCCTATCATTCCAGGGAAAGACCGCCACCAAACCCACCTATTGAAGGCGAGTTGAAGCCTGCTAAATATGGTAGCCGGATGTTTTTCTGGAACTGGTAAAGGGGTGTGTGTGTGTGTGTGAGTGTGTGCAGCAGACACCTGGGCTGCCTCAAAACTTGTGGAATGTAAATTACTCTTGACTGGCGTGTATCAGATGCTATCTATATTTGCTGGTAATTAAATATCCTTTAAACCATATAGCTTGTTCTATAGTGTGTTTATTTCTAAAATTTGTAAACCTGTACATGTGTGTAGTGGACTGTAGTCTACAGTTCCAGAGTAATTTTCATTCTTGTGAAGAAAACTCTCTCCTGTCACATTTGACTTGACCTATGACAAAAAAACTCTATAGTCTTTCTGACATGGCCTCACAGCCCAAAAAAACCCACAAAAAACTATGGAAGGCGGCCATGAAAGCCTTTGACTTCAGTGTTTCTGAAATTTCAGGTTTTGAGGGCCATCTATGATTTTCACCCCCACAGCTTCCTCAAAACTCTAACAGAGCAACTTTAATGGTTTGAGCCTTTTGTTCATGGAAAGATTAATCTTTGCCTTGGAGGCATGTTTTCCTCACTTGATCTGTTTTGATTCAGTCCTTGTGATGCACTGTGGCTCTGAAGCTTTCTGCAGCATCTCTCCTGATTTTATTATTATTATTATTATTATTAACCTTTATTTATAAAGCGCTGTAAATTTACACAGTGCTATACATACAATCTTTTTAATTGGACGGTTCCCTGCCCTCAGGCTTACAATCTAAAAAGACACGACACAAAAGGAGAAGGGAAAGGTGGTGGGGAAGGGGCCTATCTATTAAGATAATACATATAAAATACATAGCAATACAGGAAATGATTCAATAAAACAGACAACAAATAGCAAGTGACAATTATGCAATGCCTGGGAACGCTTCTCTGAACAGGATGGTCTTCAGCTCTGTTTTGAAGCTGGTTAAGGAGGTGATGGCTCTTGCTTGTGGAGGAAGAAGGTTCCAGGAGTGAGGGGCAGCAAGTGAAAAGGGGCGAATCCAGGATGGGGCAGAGGAAATCCTGGGCTGGGACAGCAGACCTTGACTACCAGAACAGAGGGCCCTAGTGGGAAGGTGAGGGGAAATAAGGTCTGATAAGTAGGGAGGAGCCAGCCCATGGAGGGCTTTAAACGTTGACAGCAGGAGCTTATTTAAGGAATCTCACCAGTTTCAGACCATCTTCTGTGGCTATTCTGAAGTGACATCTTCTTTTCTGTATCACTAGACCTCAGAAATGCAAGGCCTGGTTCTGTGACTCTATCCATCCCTCTCACCTGTATTGGATTTTTTGCTTAAGGGCCAGTGTATGTTTCTTTGGATACCATTAATCATCAGGCACAGATGAACTTGGAGTGGGAAGGTTTCTCTTCTGCTGCTGAGATGCTTTGCACCAGCGGCTTGTAAGATTCAAAAGCAGTGAGATCATTAGACTTGTCTCTGTTAGAGCTTCGTATCAGTTTTTCTTCCACCCGCAACCAATATAAAGGAAACACTGGAAGCCTTTATAACTTTCATCTGTCTTGAATTGTTTTGCTGCTGAGGGGATTCTGGCTCTTGGGTGATTATGGTTGGCAGTGGCTGCACATATCCAGGCAGACTTGAACTCCATAGCCTCTTGTCTTGCCAGAGCTAAGCTGTACAACTGGGGAAAAGCTCCCAAGTATTTGCTCGCAGGATTTCACCCAAAAGCTTGAGAGGAAAGCGATCTTGTCCTCGTTCTCCTAGAAGCCGCCTCTAGGGGTCGGTGGTTGGTTTGGAGCCGCGTCTGTTCGGCATTACCCTTAATGCTTTCGTCAATCATCAGCCGTCCCTTCCAGACCCCCCCACCCCCAGACCCCTAATGGTTTCTTGGAAACCTTAGAGCAATCAAACGTCAAAGCTTGAGTTAAGAATTCAAAGCCATCTTGGAGGAATTTACCAAGACAGTTCCTTGGCAGATAGAGAGCAGACCCAGTTAAATTCATCATGGGGGTCTCTCTGTCCCCCCACCCCTTATTACCTGCATTGTGGAAAAACATGGCTTGCGCTTGGGTGTAGGCCATAACCTTTGCCAGAGCTCATCACGGCACGCCTGAAGCTAATGGGTTATGTCGGAAGAGCTTTGGGTAGGGCTAGCGCTACCGTATTCCACAGGCTGGGTGTCCATGCTGAGGCCGGGCATATTCCTGTGGATGCCTTCAGGAAACGGCACCCCAAGTGCAAGAAAACAGCGTTGCCAAAAAGCATCTTCTTTCTTAAGTCACTCCCCAGCTGTTTTTATGGGGAGGGGTGCAGGTTCTGGCCGCAGATATTTTTAAACATGTTTCAGTTAGGCGTCTTGTATTCTGGCTGTTTTTCCTGCCTCTTGTCTACTCTTAGAATTGAAAGCAATTGTAAAATTCTTAAAGAACACACATCCACTGATTTGACAGTCTGGGTCAAATAATACATTTGCTTCTTTCCATTTAAAAAACACAAGTTTCTCACCATGCAGCGTCTGCTGTGAAGCAGAGAGTTGGGAGGTTTCTCAAGGGCCATCTACTCCAGGGGTGGGCAGAGTATGTCCCATGGCCCCACATAGGGCCCCAAGGTCTTCCTTTGTGGCGCCCTAGTTCTCCCCATCAGGGTTTTGTTTGTTTGTTTGTTTCAATTCTTCTGCTCCAACTTATTTCTAGGATGTACCACCAGTGAGACATAGAAGTAGTTGAGGTGAGGTGCAGGATTTCCATAACTGTTAGTGGAATTATTATGTGTGCTCATTTGCATTTGCTCTGAGGAGTACTACTGCAGTGTTACGTTTTTAAGATTTATCCACAAATGGTAAATATAACTGCCAAAGACATCTACATGTGTCAGAGTCCCTCAAAAAAAGTGAGCCTCTTTGTTTCTTGTGATGGTGGGACCCAGGTTCTTTTACAGAGTGACAGATGGGACCTAATATAAAAAAAGTTGGGGACTGCCATCTTATGAAATCTATAGGATTTTGGATGAGTCACAAGGCCTGGTTTGGCTGTAAGACCCTTCTCTCAATGCCTACCCAGCCGGAAGAGACAGCCAATGAACTGCAAGCAATTTACTTGAGAGATCCAGCTGCCGCTTTCCTCCTCTCTTGACGGTTTTGTTTTTAAGCAGAGCCAAGATACACAGAGGGCTGCAAAATTGCTGCCATGTGTGCCGAGCCCCTTCCCTGTACCTGCGAGAGAGAGCTGCCATGTTCTTTTGATGTCCTGGGCCCAGAGAGTCACTCGATTGTTTGGAATTAGTGGGCCACACTTTGGTGCCATGAGGAAGTATGTTTCATAACAAGAGAGGTGAGATGAACAGGGAGGTTCCTCTGCAGTTTGGTGAAGTGGGTGGTGGGACAATCGTGAGGGGGAGGAATCAACGCGACAAGCAAGAGGGATGGTTTCCAGTCCTTTTTCATTTATTTATTTATTTATTTCCGCAATCTGTTTCCCAGAATAGCAGCCCTGGCTGCACAATTAGGCAGCCACCCACATCTCTCGCCGCCGTCTCAGAGAACGGATCGGAATTAACAAATTAAGCCAAGCACTGCTGTGGTTTCTGCTGTTTCTCCCTTCCCCGCGCTTTCACCCTGCCAGTGTGTGGAAAGTTGAAGGCTGCCTCCGCAAGGTCAGCGTCCCTTGGAGAAAACAGTAGGCTTACAATGTCATTGCGTGTTTTGAAAAAGTTTCCAAACAGAGTTTTTCCAGGGCTAAAGAGGGAGTGCCTGCAGTGAGCTCTCTATCCCTTGCAAACACTAGGGCATGCTCCCAGTGTGGTTCCAGTTGGCGTTTTGCTGTTAATCTAGTGCACAACACTATCTTAGAGGGCTGAGAACTCATAGAATCATAAGAGCTGAAAAGGCTAGTGCCATGCAGGGATACACCAATAAAAATCACTCCTGAAAGATCCCCCTTCAAGTTCTTGTTTAAAGTCCTCCAAAGAAGTATAATCCACCCCACTCCAAGGCAATCTGGAATCTCTTTTCTTGTCATTTGAATCTATTAGATTGTGTTTTAGTCTCAGAAGAGCAGAAAATAAGCTTGCTTCATCTTCTAATACTACATCCAGTTATTTAAAGAAGGTGGTGAGACCAAGTGAAAGTATTTCCACAAAGGTCTTGAAACTCAGGCTCATCTAGGGAGAGATGCTCTTTCAGAAACTTGGCTTCAACTCTGAATATTCAAAAATGTTTGCGCCCATCTGTGCCAAAGCTTTATTATTTTGTTTGTGTTTTTAACAAAGTTTGGAATTTGCCTTAGAAACGGACGAGGAGCTTTTAGAAGTCATTAAAGGCACAACACACCTACCCACCCTGCAACAATTTCCATTTCTAAAATAGAAAAGCAGCATGTGGCCAACAACAGAAACCCTGGTGCTGAGGCAAATTATTTAAAAAGGACACAAGCCCTGAAAACCAAAAAGACATCCAGGGGCCACCTAATGTGAAGAAGACATCATGCCAAGCAGTCCTTGGCCCTGTTCCACAGAGTGGGGTGCCACTACCATGGAGATCATGGTCTTCACACATCCTTAAGCTGGACCCAGATGACTCCCAAATATAGCGAGAGCCTGCAGCTGGAGAACCACAACTCCTAAGGCCTGTGGACATGAGCCTCAGCTCATACTGTAAAACCAATGCAGAGGGTGAGAGGACTCTGAAGATTTTGGCTGTTGCTGCTGTGGTGTGCCTCCCTCCCTGCGTGTCGCATTTCTTTCCTTTGGCAAATCCCGGCTTCCTGAGGCTTGGGTCTGGGCTGGCCTTCGCTGACCCTTCCCTTCCTGTGTTTAGCCAAGAGGGTGGACCAGCCACGAGGCCTCCTAGCCACACCCGGGCTTGAACTCGGGGCCTCGGCAAAGGCACACATGGCCAGGGTCAGGATGCTTCCAGGCAGACAAACACTGGAGTGCACCACGCCTGGCCATGTCCTTGGGGACCCTCTGGCTGGACACTGGAGGGGGACAGGACAGCAGAAGGAGCTGTCCTGGGCCACACCATGGGGCCAAATGTATTGCATTTGGTTCATTTATACCCTATCTTTCTCCTGGCTTGGGACCACAGATGGCTTACATCTGATAAAACATGTACATAAGATGTTGTTTTTTTTAATTAAACAACAGTTCGGTTAAAAACACAAAGCTGAAGCATGATTAAAACAAGAATAAAAAGGGAAAAAGAGAAACAGAGCTCCATTAAAATGAAAGCCCTTTTGGCCACATGGATGACTGAAGCCAAAGGCCTGCCTCAGTAGGGAGTTTTAGGGTTGGCATTGTGTGCTCTTGGATTGCAGCTCTCCACATTCCTCATCCTGGCCCTATGCTAGCTGGCTGGCAGGGGCTGATAGGAGTTGCAGTCCAAGGAAACTGGAGGTGGTGTTGGTGGGGAAGCCCTGCACAATGCCAGCAGTAATTCATGTAGTCTCTATGGCAACTGCCACATACATTTACATATCCTTCCACTTAATCACAGGGCCATCCTAGACGACTCACTCTTTGCCGGCTCCGTTGGCATAATTTGCTGTTTTCATTTGCTAAAACCAAGAGCTGCAATCTGCAGGACTTTGTATCACTGTTATTTTAAATAAAATTGTCTGCATTGTTAGTTTGTATCGAGAGAGTTGTGTGCATGTTTTTTAAAAACTTGTCTAAGAATTGCTGGGCAGTGGGCGTTTTTTAACATCCGCTATCTCTTCCCTACCTGAATTAAACATTTCTTATCAACACATGTTTGTCTTTCCTTGTCTATAATTCCAAGAGCTGACCGTGGGCCAAAGATATTATTAAGGTCTGGACCAAGAGCAGCCAAGGTTATGTGTTGGCCAGTGGCCAGCAACTCCTGGGCATGCAGAGATAGTATGTGGTTAGTCCTTGGGGAAAGGAGCAAAGGTACTCTGCACTTGCTCAGAGGCACTCACTGTTTCAGTATGTTACCTTGGACAGAGGTTTTTTGAGTTATTTGAGTGTTGGGTTAGGACTCCAGGTGGCCAGGGTTTGCTCAGTCATAGAAACCCACTGGGTGACCCTGGGAAAGACACACTCTCTCAGCCTCAGATGAAGGCAGTAGTGAAGCTTCTGGGAAGAAATCTTGACGGGAAAACCTTGGGAGAGCTACCAGAAGTCAGAGACACATAACAAGTATTTTGCAGGATTATGGTTGAGTGCCAGCATGGATTTGTGTTGGACTAGGATTCCAGGAGACCAGAGTTCGAATCCCCGTTCAGCCACTGGGTGACTTTGGACCAGTCACACACCCTCCGCTGCAAACCCCCTCTGAACAAATCTTACCAAGGGTCTTATCGATAGCTGGAATGTGGACTTTCAGAGATTTTTGTTTTAATTTGTTTTAACTGCTTTTGCTTTTATGATGGCTTGGTTTGCTTTTTAACTGTTGTATGCTGTATTCATAGATATTTTGCTTCTAGCAAAAAGAACACCAACT
Source organism: Sceloporus undulatus (assembly GCF_019175285.1). NCBI lineage: Eukaryota > Metazoa > Chordata > Lepidosauria > Squamata > Phrynosomatidae > Sceloporus > Sceloporus undulatus. The sequence continues at coordinate 12,240,425 of NC_056528.1, read as the reverse complement.
ACCCTTTCTGCCCATTATGGCCTCAGTTCATTTCCCACGTCAGTAATGAGCAATTGGTGTGAACCCCTTTGCAGACTTCTGGATTTTGGAAAGATCCATTTAACGTCAGACTTGCCTAATCTCCTTGGTTTCTCAGGAATGCTCTTAGCTGTGGGAGTTCCCCCCCTGGTCCTTTTTCATGTGTTGATATTACATGTTTTGTATTAATGATTTATTTTGTGCTGCTGAAGGACTGGCAGTCAGATGATGGAGCAAGCTTGTTTCTGCTGTTGGAGAAGGTAGGACCCCAAGCAATGGATTCAGATTACAAGAAGAGTTTCTCGCTGAATGTTAGGAGGAAACTCCTGATGGCGTGTGTGTATGTGCCTGCCTGTCGATTTATGGTAACCCCATGACTTTTGTAGGGTTTCTTTAGTCCAGGGATACTGTGAGGTAGTTTTACCAGGTCTGTCTTCTAAAATATAGCCTACAGCACCTGGTATTACGTGATGGTAAGAACTGTTAAATCATTACTACTTATAGGCTATTTGGGAAGATGGTGGAGAGCACATTTTGAGCACGACTAACAAGCAAAGAATTTATATTTCTATGGGTGTTTTTAGCTTCTATTTGGTCATGTCCTCCATTTATCTCAAATGTCTTACATTTTGCAGTGCCTTCTCCTCCTTTGTGGTGAGGACGTCTGGTCACCCTGGACTCAAAGGTCTCCAGAGATGTTCTTCACCCATCAGGCTGTGTGTTTCATGCCCATACAAAAGACATTGGAGGATGGAAATAAGTCCCATCCCAGGAGATCCTTGTGGCTGGATTAGACCTTCCCTTTCTCTTTTTGCCAAGGAGGGACCGATGGCCCCCACGGGCAAATTTGGAAATGGTCGAGTTTGATTTCCTTGTAGTTTAAAAAGCCCTTTCCTCACATTAATCTCTTTTATTTTTATTTTGACAAATGTATGTTTCCAGGAAGTTGCAAAGGTCAAAGCCGCATCTGGTGCTGGTTACTTGGCGAGGAGGGGACTGGTGGATGGGTGGGAGGCTGAGGAAGGCCCCTTTTGCTAAAGGTTTCCAAAGCAACGGGGAACGGAGTCATTTTTAAACTAGAGGCGCATATATATATATATATATATATATATATATAATGGTAGAGTTGGGGGGAAAGAATGGAGTTGGGGGAGAGAAATGGTTGGCCAACTCTGGGACTGCTAATGACGGCGGTGATGAAAATCAGATTGCTTGTAATTTATCGGGGGAAATTGGATCAATTATTCATGCGCGGATATATCGGTCTGACTCCAGTGTATATAGAATAGTTGGCCGGCAGGCAGGTCATCCATTTTCCCTCTTGTGGGAGCCCATTCAGTCTCTCCAGCTAATCTTTTCTTTGGCGGCGGCACCATGGTTTCGTATCAAAAGTATGCCAGCCCTGTCAAGTGACAGGAGACACGCAACCTTTTGCATTGCTGCCTAGGTCCCACACAAGCATTTCACAACAGAATCCCCTCCTGGGCAGGAGGTTTAGACCTTGGATGGACATAAGGGATGGGAGCCATTTTGCACACCTTTTCTGGACGAGTTGCACCACACTGCCATGCCGTTCTTCACTTTGGTGGGACAATGGCTTATGGCAATGGATTGTTCAGAAGGGGGTTCTGATGCTGAGAGAGTATGGCTTGCCCAAGGTCACCTAGTGGGTTTCCATAGCTGAGAGCAAGGATTCGAACTCTGGTCCCATACTTGAGGCACTACACCATGGCTGGCTCTCTTTTCTCCCTTTATATCTGAAATCTCTCTCTCCCACAACATCTGAGTGGTACTACTACTTCCATACTCCCAGATCTCTCCTCCTTTGGTCCCTTCCTACTCCTTGGTGATACCAGTGGGTCACTGCTCAGGAATAATTCATTAAAAATTAATTGTTTAATTAAATTAAACTCATTAAGTTGCCCAGCCACAAATGTTGAGCTTCACTGTTTTAATCATTAAAATGGCAAGCTGCTCTATTTCGACGGTTTTTCTTCTCATTCAAGTAACTTGTTCTGGATCAATTTTCTTCCATTCGAAGTGACATTTTAAAGTTTATTGCTTTAATGAATTGCTCCATAAATCATTGAAGCAATTAGATGCCCCTCCGAGATGTATTGTCAACTCATTAGTGCCACCACCAATGTTTCTAATGCTGTTTAGTTGGCTATTGGTTTCCTGGACATAAGTCCTGATGGAGACTTAGTCGTTCCAAACTAATCTTGCATTTCTCTTTTAGAAAGAGCACCGCCTGTCAACGTTCCCTTGCTGACACTTTTCCACTGAAGAAGTGCTTTCTTGAACATGCCATGCCTTGTCTTCATAGCAGCAGTTAATGAATTCGAGAGGCCTTGGAGAAGAGGAGAGGAACTGACAGGTAAAAGAATTTAGTTCATACACCTAAATGTTTTGTGCACTGTTTCAAATAAGCAAGTCTTCTGACACACACACAAAGACAATTTCTTTGAAAACAAGACAAGGAGGCCCTGGTGCCAAGATAAAGAACCTGGGAGATTTATAACCGAGGAAATACTTTCTCCAGCTCTGTGGATGGTTCCAGCAGGAACAATAGCTGCCTCACAGCGTGAGCGGAGCTGATGGGGGTTTCTGGATGGAGGTGGCTATCAGTGCCTCTTCCTTGTGGTCCCTCCCTTCCTGGAAGTGGGAGATACCCAATCCCCCTCTTGGGCCCGCTGGTGTGTAATCAGCAGGAATCGGAATATCCGGGCTCGGAAAAAGTTGTGAAGAGGGTGTCGTTGGCTGGTGATGGATGGGTCCGGACTGCGGCGAGCCACGGGGCGGTGGTGGCTTGGTTGACTCCGTGGCAGCGTGCCAGCTTTCAAGCGATATCCATGTATTCTTTCGGTGTCTTTTGCAAGCCCTTCGGGAACTCTCCGGAGGAAGTCAATGGATCCTTGCTTTCTCACCCTGACACACTCACACACATAATGCACATCCTCCCACCCGCCTAAGTTTGTTTTTGTGGTCGGACATCTCCAGCACAATGTTATGATGCATCTCTGCTTTGTGGAAGGATGTAGTGAGGTGGCCACCTTCCTGGTCAGAGCATGGAAAGAAGGGATGGCTAGAAGGGGGGAGATAAGGACTTAAAAGAAATCCCACTGTGTCAGGACAGAGGCTTATCTAGTCTTCTGTTGCCACAGTGGCCAACTAGTTGCTTATAGGAAGACCACCAGGAGGACATGATTTGAACTGTACCCTCCATCTTGCATTCCTCCAGGACTGCGATACAGAAGAACTCTGCTTCTGACACTACAAATGATGCACGGTCTTAACTAATAGCCCCAGATAGCTCTTGCCTCCATGATTTGGACCAGTCACCTTCTAAAACCACATCTTGTGGCTGCTGCGAGCTCCACAGTGTTACTATGCTGTGTGATATTGCCTGTCCTTTTGTGTATCGTACATTTCCCACATTACAGGTTCAGCGCATGACTTTGTCATCCTCCAACCAAGAAAGAAAAATTTTTCCAGTCTGTTTCAATCACACCATCCATAATTTTATAGATGTTACTCCCCCACCTAAAGAGGCTAAAGAGCTCCAAACAATTGTAATATTTCCTCCTAAGGCTATTGCTTTCCAGACTTTTGACAATCTGGGTTGCCCTTTTTGGCATCGATTCTCAGCTCAGCCATGAAACCCACTGTGTGACCGTAGGCAAGGCACAAGCTCTCAGCCTCAGGTGAAGGCAATGGCAAACCTCCTCTGAACAAATGTTGCCAAGAAAACTCCATGATACAATGCCTTAGGGTCACCATGAGTTGGGAAACAACTTGAAGGCACACAACATACACACAGAAAGTGTAGCAGGGTGACAGTGGGGCATTTCCCTGAAATCTTCACCCATCCTAACATGAACCAATGTTATTTCTTATCCTATTTGTAAGCGCCAAGCTCTTAGTCTCTCTCACCTGGTGAATTCAGTCCACAAAGGCTGGGTTGCATCCCACATTTCTTTAGGGAAAAACCTCTCACAATCCACCCCACCACCTTAAATGTTCCTTATTGTTTGAAGAACACAGAACGCCTTTTCTTTCTTCCTTCCTTTCTTCTGGATGACGGACGGATGGCGGGCTTGCAGCTCCTTGGTGCGCCTTTTCATTCCTCTGCATAATGCACCCTTACCCAATACTTAGGATATGAAATAATTATCCTAAGTGATCAGATTTTAATTAGGCGGCGCAGTGGATGATTATTGTATTCCAAATTGGTGCGGAGTGCTCCGCTATGCACCAGCCAAACTTGGGCTCTGCTATTATGCCCAGTGGGTGGCCATAAGACAATCAGGAAGTAATTAGTTGGGCTGGGGGGGGCACTTGGGGGGTGGTTTGCATGGCTGGGCCCACCGGGGAGCGTCTTGCTGCGTTCCACGACTGCGCCAGTGCCGGGGGAGTCCGAGGCAGGCATGGCGTTCATCTTCCCCTCCTTCCCCCATCTCTCTCTCTCTCTTATTTTTTTTCATGTACGCGTGCATTGCACTAACAAGCCTTCTTTGTTGAGGCGCTCCGCAATTAGAGATGTCGATATTCATTTGGAAACCAAGACCACAGCGAGGCCCTGGCAGATCCTGACAGCCATTGTTGCGGCAGCTTCTCAGGTTGGGAAGAGGAGTGTTTCGTGGGGCTCAGAAAGCCCAGGAGAAGTTAATTCCTTCTCAAGCCAATGTGCAAGAGCACCCTATGGCCCAGGAGACAGCGAGTGGGCAGTAGATCTAGGGTAGGATGGCCAGACATACTCCTTTTCCAGGATGTGTTCTACAATCCAGCCTTATTTCCAGGAGAAACTCCAAAATGTTCTCCATTATATATCTACAAGTGTTTTTAGCTTTCATTTGGTCATGTCCTGCATTCTTCTTGACTCTCCCATCTTTTGCGGTGCCTTCTCTTCCTTTGCGGTTAGGACATTTGGTCACTCTGGCCTTGGAAGTCTCCAGAGATGTTCCTCACCCATTGGGTTGTGTCTCATGTTCTGGTCACCCTGATCTAGGGGTCATCCAGCAAAGCATATGGGTGGACACAATGGGTCAAAGCAAACACGGACCCCACAACATTGCTCTTTTGCCAACAAGGGCTGGGCAGATTCATCTGACACCAATCAAGCAGAGACCATTGCTGGGTAGTGGTTTGAATGTTGGACTGGGACAGTGAAGGAAGTGAAATTCTCTTTGTTTAGAGCCAAAGTGAGCAACTGCATGGGAGCCAGTGTCCTATTTCCTTTCCCTAGACCCAGCTGTGGACCATGCTCCACCACAGAAAGGCCAAATAGCTCCATTTACCTCTGCATTCCTTCTCAAAATGGTGTCCGTAAATTATGTCATGTCACTTCCTGTCACCATTTTGCAAAGTACTAGAGAGAAATGGGAGGTATTTGGGTGTAGTATACATTCCTAGGGTGCTTTAGAGGGTCGGATGAGGATTTTGGGGTGTGTTTTTTTGTTTTTTGTTTTTTGCATGTTTGAGGTGGTTTTCTGCAAAAATACTTGGGAAATTCTTTCTAATTTTTAAATAAAAATAAATGAAGGGGCTGTGGATGGCTTTGGTGGACTGAGGAGGGACTTCAGGGACCACAAATGATGCCTTGTATTTGGGATGGTTTTCTCCTGCATTCTTCCCAAATTGTGGACTCCAGTCTCCAGATTTAGGATTGTTTCCTGCTCTTTCTAAGCCTTTGGAGGATGTGTCAAAATACATCTCTGTAGCCTTTAAACTTATTTTTAATGATATATCCTTACCAAAAAATAAAAAATATAAAAAAGAAGATTAATTACATTTTAAATGTTGATTTTCTTTTGGGTACAATTAGCTCGGTGCTATGGAATTCTGGGAATTGTAGTTTTGTGAGATACATAGCCTTCTCCGCAGAGAGCTCTGGTTCCACAACAATCAACATTTTCCAGGTTTCTTTAGCACTGAACCATGGCAGGTAAAGTGGTGCCAACCTGGATTATTTCTGCGGTGCGGATGCAGCCAAAGTGGGCTTTATTCCATTGCAATTGTAAGCCACTTTGGCTGAAAAGCAAGACATTTTTGTTTCAAGAAAGAAGGGCTGGGAAGAATAGGAAATTGGTGTTCATGGCTTTCCCTCACTCAAAATATTTCTCCATCTCTTCCCCAGTTCCCCCAACTTGGACAAAAGAAGAACCAAAACAGTTTGGTACTTTAAAACAATTAGGTTTTCTCTGTTTTCTCCCCTCTTCCCTCTCTTTCTTTTTCTTTATCGGAAGTTCCCTGCAACTTTTACCTCTCTTTAACACAAAGGAAACTTTCCCTTTTTCCCTTTCTTTCTTTCTTTCTTTTTTTTAAATAGCAGAGATGCTCACTCCATTGAAATGATTGGCAGGCTGGAGAGCTGAGAAAAACCAAATTGTTTATACCCTAATGAATAGGATCTTGATTGCAAGATCCTGTTTGGAAAATTACAGTGCCTGAATGGAAGCCGTACAATTACATCCCTCAAACGCTGCATATTCATTTCATCTGCTTTGCATAGAGATTAACAAGCGTGCCCCCGATGCAGACTCTGAAATTAAAGCCAACGCCGATTTTAGTCACAGGTTACAAACTAAGTGGCATTGTTGGATGGGTAGGAATCTTTACCACCTGCACGCCAGATGATTGCCGAGCCCCTCCATCCCAACTGCAAAAGAGAGGGAAGACGTGGTTCTTCTCCCCGTCGGCGCTGTCGCAAGCCAGCATCGGAAAACGTCGTACACGTATTCTCTATATTAGGAGCGAAAGACTAGTATCCGTACAGACTGGGCAAGAGGACCCAGGTTGTCTGCAAGAATGCTGCCGAAACTTGCCAAAGGAAAAAAAGAGGCATAATCCACTACAAAGTAAATCGTGGCCAGCCTCAACATTTAGGCCTACTCAGAGCAGGACTAAAATCAAATTTTTGGGCTACGGATCCAGAAACCGGAATCTTTTTCCTGCTGGTATAAATCCTGCTGGTTGGATAGTTGGTTTTTTTGCATCATAATGCGAAGGCAAAATTAGAACTGTAGAACCGATGTTGTTAGTGTTATTGTATGCCTTCAAGCCATTTCTGACTTATGGCAACCCTAAGGTGAACCTGTCATGGGGTTTTCTTGGCAAGATTTGTTCAAAGACATTTGCCATTGCCATCCCCTGAGGCTGAGAATGTGTGACCCATTGGCTTTCCATGGCAGAGCAGGGAATCGAACCCTGGTCTCCAGAGTCATAGTCCAACGCTCAAACCACTACACCATGCTGGTTGTCCAGTGTCACGCCAGTGTAAATACCTGCGAGTTGGGCCTCTGCCACAAGGCAAATGGGTTTTGGAGTCCTTGTTAGCATCATAGCCAGGTGTTAACAGATGCCTGATGGTATAGAAAGGGTCAGTTTTTGTTAGTGACTTCCTTACTTTGCATCTGCACTGCAAAAATAATCCAGGTTGACAGCACTTCAGCTTCCATGGCTCAGTTCTATGGGATCCTAAGAGCTGTAGTTTTGTGAGATATTTAGCCTTCTGTTTCGGAGCACTCAACAGACTACACAACAGACTACATGTCCAAGGATTCCATAGCACTGAGCCATGGCAGTTAAAATGGTCCCAGACTGGATCATTTCTGCAGAGCGGATGCAGCCTTAGATGCTTTTCTGCATTAGCATGGCAGTGTGAGACTGGGAAAGGAGAGGAAGGCTGAGAACGGACTGGGAGAAGGGATTTTCCTGTTACTAACCTACTTGAATAGTTATTAATGGGGGGGGGGGAGATGGGTAATCTTGCATAGTTTGGGTTTCTTTGCTTCTGCAGTACATGCCCCTTGGGACTGGGCAGAGTGTGGCACTTTGGACAGCTCCCTTAAGACTGAAACTCAGAGCGGATTCACTGCCTCACTGACATCAGTCACAACGGCCAAAACTGATCTTTTTGCCATTTCAGTGGCTCCCAGTGTGTTGGACTACAACTCCCATCACTCTCAAGTGAAAGTGATAGCATCGTTGTCTGATACTTCAGGAAGCTGCTGGCATGGAGACAGCTGGCATAGATGGTATCTCTCTGTCTCTTCCTCCTCTCTCATATATATGGTAGGCCTCCTAATTTTGTGTGTATGTAAGAGAGTAAGTTTTGGACTAGAACTCTGGGAGAGCAGGGTTCGAATCCCTACTCAGCCATGAAAATCTACTGGACATCCTTGGGGAAGTTGCACTCTCTCTGGTTGCAAGCAAAGCAATGGCAAACCCTTCCAAAGGTATCTGAGAATCCTAATTTTAGAGTCAGCTTAGTGTTGTTTGAATGTTGGACCCAGACTTTGAGAAACAAAGATCTGAATTCCTACTTAATCTTAGAAATCCATGTGGTAGCCTTGGGCAAATCATACTCTTGTCACCGGAAGGCCATGGCAAGCCTCCTCTGGAGGAATCTTACCAAGAGACCCACATAAATCATCAACTTGAAGGCACATACCACCAACAGTAAAATAACTTACTACATACACTCTGAACTCTATTAACTAGATTAATGGACAGACTTCTCTGCTCAAATGTTTCCACATGCCTCCTGGTGGATGTCCTCCTGGGATTCTGCTGCATACAAATACACCCTTGAATTCAAGGTATTCCCTTTAAAAAACTATCCAGATAGAGAAAAGTGGAGCAGCATTGCCCTCTTCTGGTCTGATAGCAGAAGGGTGAGAGGCGTACCATGACTCAAAAATGGAGAAAACGTTGACACTTCTCAAATTATTGTGTATTGGGACTCCCAATTAGAAGATAAGGCCCAACTCCGGATTGTCGCATCCCAAATTTTACCCAGATACTGATCCTGGATGAGAGTCTCATGACCTGGACCCTCTGCTCTGGTCCTAAGGCGAGGAGGAGGAGGAATTTTAGGGTGATGGCATGGCCTTAAAATGTGTTTACATATACTGTGTGTATTTTTAAGACCTGGTGTTTCCTTGTCTTTTGTTTGAATGGCATAATCCATGCAAGAGTCATAGATGCTTCATGCATCATGATTAATGACGGATCCCTAGGTCTCAGCCAACATCCCCATCTTTATCCTGCTTAAAAAACAGAAAGTTGGGGAGAGTTGGCCACAGCAACTAAAGACCTTGAAAGTAAATTTGAAAGGTGGTTTCTGCAGCAGAAGGTTGGGAATTTGGAAGTTTGTTTGGTTTTTTGCAGTCTACAACATTTGCCCAGATCTCACCAATAGTCCCTGGATTAAAAACCAAAATGTGTGCACCATGTAATTTCACATGATACACATATTTATGGACAGTATACATGCCAGAAGTTCCTTTATTTCTGTTTGGAGAACCCGGCAATGCCATCGCAGGGCCAATCCCTGGCACCGCTAGGCAAGGCTGCAAAAACTGCTACCTGAAACTCTGGAGAGCCATTGCTCCCAGCCAGAGCTTATCATATAGGACCAGACAGACCGAGAGTATAACTGAATATTGGGCCTAAATATTAGGTCCCATCCGATCTTGGAAGCTAAGCAGGCTCAGACCTGGTTAGCATTTGGGTGGGAGACAGCCAACAGTTGCCGTAGGTCGCACTTAAGAGCAAGGAACAGGCAAAACCACCTCTGAGGATTCCTTGTCTAAGAAGACCATTGTAAATTAATGGAGTCCGCATAAGTTGACTGGTGACTTGAAGGCCCATGTTCCTGCCACCAGAGGGCAGAATAAGACTGGCAAACAGGGGCACTGAGAAGTTTCTTAACATTTTCCCTCTTCCCAAAATGTCTGGTGTGGATAAAGTGGTACTAACTTGGAGTCGCAGGAAGGTACAATGGCAGAAGATGGTTGCATCTGAAGAAGTGGGTTGATATTCACAAAAGCTCATGCTAAAATATAAATCAGTCTTCCTCCTCCTCCTCCTGCTTTTTATGGGAGAAAAAAAGTTAGTGAACCATTGAATGTTCAAACTCCCAGTCTATTTTAGCTAACAAGCCCTATGGGGAAATCTAAGGCAGTCATGCTCAGCTAATTTTACTTTTTAAGAAGTAGCTACCTTTGACAAGCATTATTTGCCCAAAGGGGTTTTGGGCCTCCGCTGGGCAGGAATGGTTAAGCATTACCTAGATTCAATCCACTTCTTAATATTCTTTCTACAATGTTAAAAAGAGTTTGCTTTCTCCGGGAACATTTGATGATATGGTTTGACAAAAGTGGGAAAAGGAACGCCACACTAGATTTTATCATTTGGAAACACACACTAAAGTCAAAATAATATGCAGAATGGGGTGCAGGTGGAAAAGAGAAATGGGCATATTTAGAAATGGGGCAAACTGTGCATCCCATTATAAAGAGAGGATGAAAATAAGATGCATTTATTAAGCTGAATCAATTCTTCTTCCATCCCCAAAGATGGAAAGTGAGCAAAACCCATCGCTCATCTCCTTTTGCAGAAAAAGCTGAGCATCTTAGAAAAACCAGACGACAAACCAAGGAGGAAGGAATCTGTAATTACACTCATGGTCCCAACAACACTGAATGCTTTACATAAGAAATTCAGGTGATTCCCCCCCCCCAATTTTTGATCTTTCTTAAGAGTCTTTTGATAACAAATTACACAATACACTTGGAACACAACCCATGTTCCAGAGCAGAATATACTTGGAACACAACCCATGCCCCTCTGTTCCCAAGCAGACTTCATTACGTTGGTTTTTCTTTGCTTCTGTTGGGTTCTGTAGGATCAATCATCGAGAGCAATGTTGGTTGCATACCTCAGGCAGTGTTTAGTATTCGTTGGAAGGGAAAGCCTAGCAAGTATCTAGTAGGCATTTGAGGGTTATGGAACAATCTCTATAGATTTCTGCAAACAGAAAGATGTTAGGTTTTGACGTTTGGCTGCTTGAAAGCATGATAATTCCAATGAAAAATAGGGAAATTTTCATAAAATGCACTGAATGCATTTCAGGATACGCTCTGTGTGAGTGCCTGAAACAATCACAAATCAAGTTTATGGGGAGATTTCCAAAATTTTGATCCCACCATGGTTTTCTCCTCTAACACAAAAAGAGCTTGGGGAAAAGAAATCTGTTGAAACCACGTTTTGTGGTTTGGAAACTCTCCCTAGGTCATTTAAAAAAAGGAAAATGTAATGTCTGCCTCACATCTCAACAGGATTGTGTGTTGGGCTTGGTATCACAATTTGCCCAGGCTCAAATTTTCACTTTGTGTGAAAATTTGGTGTAGAAAATTTAAGTGTGAAACACCCCAAAGACACACAAGATGCTATCTTGTTTGCTGAGTCTGTGTATTTTAAAGAGGAGTGTGGTGGGTATTTCTCCATGCAAACGTTCTTCACTGTTGACAAAGGCCATCTTAGTTTTACTTTTGCACCGATTGCCATGACTTTTTACAACATCTACACTGCAGAATTAATGCAGCGTGATACCATTTTAACTGCCATGGCTCCATGCTACAGGATTCTGGGATGTGTAGTTTTGTGAGATGTTCAGCCTCCTCTGTCAGAGAGTTCTACTACTACTATTAGTTCTCATGCCACAGCAAACTACAAAACCCAGGATTCCCTAGGACAGAGCCACGGCAGTTAAACCAGTGTCAAAACACATTAATTCTGCCTTGTGGCAGCATCTTTAGTCATTAGCTGGCACTCATGTTCATTTCTGTGCTCCGAAAAGCTATGCTTTCCAGATTGGTGCATCGAAAGATTGGTTTTAAGGCACAAGAGACACCATTTTGTTCCCAAGTTGGCAAGCAACCCTCATTATCTACTGTGAATCAGGCCTGCTAGGCCTCCTTTAGCGACGGTTGCTAAGCAACATCCAAGGTGCCTGATAATGGTGGCCACTCTAGCCCTCCCAGACTCTGTGGCCTTTCCTCTCGCTCTGCAAGGGGCTGCTAGGCAACCCAGCCATTCCAAGTCGCTCTTGCGCTCTCTTTCCCTCTCTATTTCTACTGAAAACACATCCCTCAGACTCCATCTTCTACACATTCCTAGCCTCCATGGTTCAACTGGCGCCAATGAACAGCAACATCCCTCCGAAAGGAGCCATTGCAGCTTAGTGCGGCCATGTTTGGAAACGGTGCCCCTGGGGGGAAAAAACCAATGGGCGTCTTCCACAGAACCACATTCATGCCTATCTCCAGCCAACGTCCAACATTTCGTAATTGCTCTTGCAATTCAGCCTAGCCTCTCCCAATTGTGTGTTTGCGCAACACACACTCAAAAAACAAAAAGTATAATGGGAGGCCTTCTATATGGGCCTTTGCCTGCTTTTGGGGCCATGACTTGGCTCTAAATGGATAAAAGCTTGCTTCTGACTCTACTTAGCAGATTTGTTGATGTGCACACAATTGAGTATGCCTCAGAGCATCTGCACACAGGATAAATGTTAAGGATGCGCCTGCAAAACCATATCATTCAGACCCAGAAAATTGTTCATGTGTCTTTTGGAAAAGATGGACCATCCCATTATCTTCGTAACAATGACGTTTTCCCTGTTATTTTAACTTCACCTCCTTAAACCTTCCTTCCGACAACTTAACTTCTCCCCAGCAATTGCAAAGAACCACATATAGTGCAACTTCCATCCTCTTTCACCTGGCTTTGCATGGGTTTTTAGAGAATATTTTTACCTCTGCGCATTATTGTCCACCACATTTCTAGAAAGATGTTCTTTTCAGTGCCTCCTCTCTGTCCATTAAGGACTGATGCCCACAGTTAAATCTGGGACCACTTTGGACAGTTTACAACATTCTGTTTTCCTTGCAGTTCCTATCACATTTTGTACCGCGAAGGCTTCCTTGACAAGGGGCCAACCATCACAGCCTGTGTTTGTCCCCATTTTTCACTCTCACAACCAAGCGGCCACCATTTTGTGTCCAAAAATTTCCAGTACTTCAGGTCTGGCAAACCTGAGCGTGCGTGGAGCATATTTGCTAGGAAACCGAGACCAACTTTACATATTAAAAAGTCCTAACGATAAATTAATTGTATCTGCAGCAAGGGTTGGGAATCCACAATTCCCCAAATGTTGTTGGACTTTAATCCCCACCATCACTAACCATTGGCCCTGCTGACCGGGGCTGATAGGACTTGGAGTCCAACAAAACCTATAGCGCTATAGGCTCCCCACTTTTAAACTTCAGAGTTTCTCCTCCTGAAAACAAAGCAATTCACAGATCTCCCCTCTTCCAACAGATATCTTTCTTTTTTAAAGTGCATCTCAGCAACAATGTAATAATAATAATAATAATAATACTGAATGCATGGACTTCTGGCTTCTAGCCTTCTTCTGCTGGGGTAACTTGCATATAGTAGCTGAGCAAAGAAAATTTTTGCATTATTGAACCTTCTGTCCTAGTGTATTTTACCTAAAGTTCCCAGGGAGTGTGTGAATATCCAACTTCCCACCTCGAAACCAGGCTTATTTCTTCTGCCTCACAAAATAAAAATAAAGACTATTACTGGAAGAAAAGATGAGAATTCTCCTAAATGTCTTTTCCAACAAATTAACCCATAGTCTGTATGGATCCCTGCAGTAACAAAGACATGAGCATGATCCATGAAGCAACGAACAGAAGAAAAGAAGGGAATGTGGACTGTGAGCATGACCCAACACCCCACATTCCTCAGCTCTCTTGAGTGGGAAATGTCCACCCATGGCAATGAAAGTGCAGGACTTTTCACTGGAGCAATGTCTTTCTACATAAAGTTTTGGCCCATGGAGATGGGAAGGGAACCCTTGCATGGCACACCGGTGATTTCTGAGGCGGATTCTTTTGGCCTTCTGAAGATGGAAGACGCTTGCGCTCCTGTAACAAGTGGCTTCAGTTCACAGGAAGACAGGGTTCAACCAGTAAATGCTGGTCATGTTTTGGGACGTGCCTGGACATCATCGCTAGACTGGCAATAACTTCCTGGAAGCTGAGCTCTTGGTTCATAGCCCCCTTTCTTCTCATCTTTTCAACATCAGTGCATTTGGTAAACTACTACTACTCTTGGACTCTGATTATGGGAAGAGTTTCCAACCCAGTCCTGTCCAGCAAGTTGGGATCCTTCCTGGTGGGGCTGAGAACCCCGAACCTCTTGTGGCATTTACTTCTTGGGCTTATACCCTTGGGGCTCTTACAAGGCTTTCCATCAGAGGCTCAGCTGCATCAACGCCTGCTGGGAGTAAGACAGAACAACTTCAGGCTCCTCCAGACCATTTACAGGTGTTTGTGGAAGACACGAGCATGTGCGGAAGACTGCCTCAAGGAAATCTGGACCCTCCATGTGGTGGTCGTCATCTTCTTCTGGAGAGGTGGTTGTTTTTCAGTTACATGCTTCCCGTCCAGATAAGGCCTTGAGGAACCAGCAGCCTCTGGCCACAACCATTTCAGGACCCCCTCCCTCTCTGTGCGGACCGCACTGTCCTATAAGCCATGCCTAGCCCCTAACCAATGGGGTACACATCCAGTTCTCAGGTCTTCACCCCCGAGCATGTCTTACGCACGAGCAATCCCCGTCTTGTCCAGCTCGTCCTCCGATAGGCTGATGTGCAAGCGGGTATCGTCTCCTCCGCCCGAGGAGAATGGCCACCTGAAGTCCAGGCTGCCAGCTGAGTCCCTTGTTGGGCCTTTATCCAGGTGACCCAAAATGCTCTTGGCCAGCGGCCCCCGCAGCATATCCCCTCTGGCTCGCTCCTGGCTTGGATGTCTCTGGTTCTCAGTGCGGCTGCTAGCGTAACTACCTCCCGCCGTCCTGGCCTCCGATCCTGAGTTCGAGAGGGAGATGACGGTGGCACTGGTGAGTGTCGAAGTGCTGGGATTTTTTACAGTGCTGGCAGTGGTGACTGTCTCTGGTTCTAGGCTGGGAGAGGTGGTTTTGCTTGACCTCCTCCGCAGAGTTGGAGGGGGTGGATTCAGCTTGGGGATGAAAGGCTGTGCCCTGCGGAGGGAAGAAAGGAGCAGGGATTAGCGATGCCGTTTCCATGAGGTTATGTGAGGAAGCTAGTGGGCATTGCAAGTGGGGAAAGTATGTTTCTGTCATCCCCCAGGGTCAGCTTTTTTGCTTCCAAACATCCTCTAGCTACTGGGGGGGGGTCATTTTTGCTACATTTTTTGCCCCCCTCCCCAAACCGTATTAGGTCCAGGAGAGGTTTTGGAAACAGGAGATTGACAAGAAGGGAGTCCTACACATCTTCTGTTATTAAAAACATTTCTCCTTGGCCTAAAATGGCTCCAAGGTGTGTGTCTACAATATGGGAAAAATGTCCCCTTTTTGGAAAAGGTAGATTTTCCAAAACTGCTATAAATAAATGGTATGTTGGTTTCAGTGCCAGATCGCTCAGGTGGAATGCTGACATCTAGACTGGCACTGTGCCATTAAATGAGTGGCTATTTTCAATTCACCATGCCACCTTTCTCAAACCCCAAACTTGCCCAATACTAGGATGGGGAATGCACCCATTCAGTGCCAACGCCTAAATCAAGCAACTTGGGCCAATGCTGGTTCAAGCTAGAATGATCACAAGATGTTGTAGAAACAGAGCTTGGAAATGTCATCTGGTTTGGACAACCACTCCCAAAATCCTTCCAGCCATCTATGGGAGTTGTATTCCAAATGACGTTTTTTCCAAGCTATGCACTATACCTTTCCTCCTGCACCGGAGCACTTGGCCCGTTGTTCTTCTGCTGGCCAGTCCCATTGGACATACTGCCGTCGGTGGCCTCCGACCCTTCAACGCTGCGGAGGCTGTCCAGGGCCACAAGAAGGCGTTCCTTGCTCTCTGTGCCATTGGGCAATCCGCCGCCCTTGTTCAGGTTTGCCAGGTTCAGGTAGGACCCACACGTGTTTCTCAAAGCCACAGGGCTGCCCAGGACGCTGGCTGGAGTTGAGGTGGACGGCAGACTGATTTCGAGGCTGTAGTGGTTTTTCAAGTTGAGGGAGAGGGACTGAGCCAGGGTGAGATTCTGTAGTGAACGGTCAACTAGAAAAAAGAGAGAAGTAGTTGGGGGGTTGGGAGAAAGGGTTCAGTAGTGCCATGGATAGGGGCAAGGCTTTATTCAGTGTCTCAATCTGTAACGGCATGATGAGATCCAAATTCCTTGGAAATACTGGTTTCAGCACCAAATTATCAGCATTGAAATTAAACAGTTAAAGCTAATGCACTAGTATGAAAACCTGGAGAAAATTCTGTAAGAACTGGCTTGTTGTTTAGTAAGAATTAACTTCTTCTTTCATTAGTTGTGTAACCTGTTCAATGGGGAAATTGCTGGTTTAAAAAACAGCATGTAAAAAGCAACAAAGTGCAAAGCTGTTAGAGCTAACATATTGACATTCACCTGTTAAAAAGAAAGCCAGGCCCCGATACACAAACACTGAGGAAGGGTAATATGAACTGATTTGTCATTCAATTAATTGTTACATTGTAAAATTGAGGAGGGAACAAGCTTGTTTTCTGCTGCTCCAGAGACCAGGACCCGGAGCAATAGATGCAAGCTCCAGGAAAAGAGATTCCAGCTGAACATTAGGAAGAACTTCCTGAGAGTAAAGACTGTTTGACAGTGGAGCACACTCCTTCCTCAAAGTGTAGTGGAGTCTCCTTCTTTGGAGGTCTTTAAGCAGAGGCTGGATGGCCATCTGTCGGGGATGCTTTGATTTGGATTTCCTGCATGGCAGAATGGGGTTGGACTGGATGGCCCCTGTGGTCTCTTCCAACTCTATGATTCTATGATCTGGTTTTAAAAACTGCATTCAAAAAGCAACAAACTAGTCAATGAAATTTTTTTGTTTTAATCCATCGAGAACTGTAAACTGATGTCATTTCAATAAGCAGTTTTTGTATAAAATGTCATAGATATCTATAAGCAGTTATTCCTATAAGTTGTTTTCAGCCTGTGGCTTAAAATTAAGGTCGGCAACTTAAATTTTGAATATTTCATTTTCCAAGCTTGGAGCCTGATTCACCATGTTAGGGGGACGCAGGATGGATGGGAAGGACAAGAGTCTGACACATCAGACAGAGATGCGTTGGGAGATGTGGTCACTCCTTTTGCATACCTGTTCTGCACCCCAAAAGCCTTCCCAGCTGCTCACCTGGATGCCGCAGCTGGACCTTGATCTCCAGCTCTTTGAGCTGCTTGACCAGCAAGGAGACATGTTGAAGAAGGTCACGATTAGTCAAGAGCAGCTGGCGGACGCGGGCCTGGGCCTCGATGCGGGCCGTGGTCTCGGCCGACAGCTGGTCCTTTAGAAGCTGTACCTGTTGGGAAGCAGGTGAGCATGAAATTTTAGCTGAATGTGCCAAGAGAAGCCATGAGAACATGGGAGGGGGGCTCTTTCAGACACCGCCAAAGCTGGATTCAGTTTGAGGCAAGTTCTCAGGGGCTGAATGCTGGATATGTACAGGGCCAAAAGATGCCAGCGTATTTTAGTTTATTGAAACTTTTAGTGCCACTAACTCAGCCTTAGGAGAAGCATTTCAGCCTTGTAAAATAGGAAGAAGACCCTGTACAAGAGCTGGGAAACCAACAAACAATGGTGTCCTATGGGAGGGAGTGTAGGCCAGAGGGCCAGATTTGATCCCGATCCAGCCTGATTCATACCCAGAGCTTTAAATTCACCTCCTCTGATATAGGAAGAGCCCTGTTGGATTGGCACCAAAATATTTATCTACAAACAGATTAAGCTATTTTGGTTGGAGCAGGACTATGGAGCATGTCCCTCTCCAGATGTTGCTGAACTCCCCGCTCTCATCAACCTTAGCCAGCACAGGACAGTGACCAAGGGTAATGGGGGTTGTAGTTCATCAAAGCTGAGAAGCTCTTCTTCAGCCTTCCTTCAGAAAAACCACACTGGAGTAAGACTGTGGCCCTGCAGATGGGCCCCAGTGCCTATCTATCTATCATCGGCAGACATTATGTAGGTTAGGAGCAACAATGTTTTTAGACTGCAGCTCCCAGCATTCTACATTGGCCAGGAGTTGCTGGAGGTTGCTGCCCCAAAACACCTGTAAGGTAGCACGATTGCTGGTCCTGGCCTACCTAATATGTCCTCTGGGACCCCCTGCAATATGGGTTAACAGGTGCCACTGTCCCTTGGTGGTGGGGAGCTTCCCATGGTCGCCTGCCCGCTACCCCTCCTCACGTGCCATGGGTTGAGAAATGGGTGGCAATATGCTCCATGGCCTTCTAAGGAGGAACCACAGTCCAGACCTAACGTGGGGGCAGAGCAAGGAAGACATGCCAGCGGAGAAGAGCTTACCTGGGCTGCAGCCACCTGAGTCTGCTGCTGTTGTTGCAGGAGCTGGTGCTGGAGGAGCTGGAGGCAGTGCTGGGAAGCGAGTGGGGTGGGCGAGGGGCTGGCAGGGCTGCCCACTGGCTGCGAGGCAAGAGGGCACAGGAGGGAGTCCTCGTTCTCCTGGGATTCAAAAGGGCAGTAATGGGTCAGCAGCCCACTCCAGTTTTCCAAACATTTAAAAAAATTATTTGCAAGAACAGCTTATGGTTGGGGGATTTGCGAAAGACCTGGGTTGAAATCCTTTTTCAGAGACGGATCTTGGGGAAGTTACTTTTTCCAGACTATAGCTCCCAGAATCCCCAGGCAGCATAATGGCTGTGCTAGCTAGGGGGATTCTGGGAGCTGCAATTCAAAAAGTAATCTTCTCAAGATCATCTTAGCCATGACTCTGCCACCCTGATATATCTGTTTATCTCTCAGTCTTTTTGTTTGTAAATTCGACTTTCTCCCAATATGGGGCCTGAAACCCAAGACACTCTTTCTCTTTCCCCAACTAACCCACTCTGCAGGGTGATTGTGAGAATAAAACACAGATCTCTCCAACATCCCTGTGTTTTAAAGCCTCGGAGTGAGGGATCTATGTGTGATCAAAATGTCGAAGGAAATCCCATCCTTGTCTTGCGTCACCTCTTACCTGACTGTTCCTGTCCTTCAGATCTGGCCCAGATTTCGGGATGCCCAGGTCAGGCACAGCCACAAGGAGCTCAGAGGATCTGCCATCCAGAACGCAGGTCCCATCAGAATCAGTGGGGCCACTTTCTCCATCGGCCAGCGGCGGCCCAGCCAGCTGGAGACCTTCAAAGAACACAAGGAAAAGAAGCTCTAACCAAAAAGGCCAGTCTGGTTAATACATCTTTGTAATTCAGGGGGCTGTCTTGCAACTCTTTTGGGGTTGTCTTAAAGTGGGGGGGTGTCCTCCTTGTAATCAGAACCAGCAATGACTTATTTTAACACATAAAGAGAACAGCAGCAAGATCCTTGTAAACCTCATCCCAGTTCCCTCACCTTCCAGCTGTGGCTCTTCAGCTGAATTGTTGCTGGCCCCGTCTGCTTGACCATCGGCATTCTGGAGGGCATGCTGGAGACTGAGTTTGTGGCAAACCTCGAAGGCTTGGCCTACCGTCCGCACCACGCGCATGGCCTGAGTCTGTGGGAAGAGAAGCCACAACTTCATCATGAGCCAGAGCAGAAGGGAGTTGAGTCTGGATGGAAGAAGGAGGAAGAAAAATGGCAACCAGCATCCAAGTCCCACTCACCTTTTTTTTGGATTTGAAGACATTGCACCGGAAGGAATTGTTGGTGCCGTCCCTGGCAATGTAGCTGAAGATTTTCAGGTCTTGAGAGTCGTGCGAAACGTAGAAGATCCTAAAAGTGAGGTGGAAGAGAAGGGAGGAAAATGAACGAGAAGTGCACACAGGTGTTAAATCCTGTTGATCCCCTCCTTAGTTCAGATTCTCAGGAAAAAACCACCCTCATTTCCCTTGGATCCTGGGCAGAATGCCTCCAGCTTTGCTGTACAGGGGAAGATGCAATTACCAGCTTAAGCCGGGCAACCACCTGGACCAAATTAGCATCTTTGCCAATCTGGTTTTGCAGATTACAAGCACCTGGTGCAACTTTTTCACACAGCAAAGGGAGAAATCTAGGCAGTCAGACCAGAAGAGGGCAGGCCGGACTTCATTTCCTTTTGCACCAGGTATTTGCCATTATCCACATGAAACAACAGATGTTTCTTTGCCAGACCAAAGACCTCTTTTTGAAAGCCAGGTAAGCCCCATTTTTCAACCTGAGCTCTCCTCCTTGCTTCTACCAACTATAGTAACTCACCTGTAGACGGGATCATGCATCACCACCATCTTGCCCTCATCCCAGGTCCATTCTTTTCTCTAGGGCAGGAATAAAAAGTTTAAGCGAGGGGAAAGGTTAATAGTAAAATTTTATTGAATTGTAACAACTAAACCAGGTTCCAGAAGATTGGACAAATGACAATAGTGATAAGCTTGTTAAGCAGTTTGCTTTTGCCTGAGCTGACTGGGTCTCTGCTTTGATGCAACTGATACCAGCTCACCTTCTGTTTCTTCCGGAGGATGACTTTCACCCCGTCTACAGAGACAACAATGTTCACCTTCTTCTTCTTGATGTTCTTGGCCTTGAATTCATACTGGGGGAAGAAAGGGAAGATGGAGAGAGGAAGTCAAGGCTGACTAGTTACCATACTACCTTCAAGTCACCTGCTGACTTAGAGTGACTCCAAGAGATGGGAATGGGAGGAGAAAATGCACTCTGTACATCCTCAGAGGCACCCACCTTCTCTCCATGTGTGTTACAAGGTGTCACAGGACATAACCCTGCAAAATAGAGTCTCAAGGACAACCTCAGGCTCATTTTTAAGAGTCTTCTTTCCTCCATCTCTAAGTCCCTGTCCAATGTCCCCTCCATCCCACCCTCTTGACTCAAGGACAGGTGAAGCTGCTGCACTTCTCTGCTTGCCACCTTCCTCCCCTCTGATCTCCGATCAGGGGAAAGACCCACCCAGTTAAGCATTGACCTCCTGAATCAATCTGCAAATTATTCATCTAAGCAAGCTGTTCAGAAAGCTAAATTTAGCAGCAAAAGCATGTGCAAAAGAAGGGAAAGGTGGTGTAGGAGAGGCTGTACTTTTATTTAAATGAAAAGAAACCAGAGCATTGAGAGGGGTGTTGGGTCAGACATGGTCCTTGCTGCTGAGCCACAGCTGTTTCTCCAAAGTTAATTTTATTTATTTATGGGATTTTTATCCCACCTTTCTCCCAAAATGGGATTCAAAGCAGCAACAGCCGTTCCAGGCTTCAGAACAGTCTTCTCCCCATGCAAAACACCTCCCTTCATATATTTTAAGAATATAATTACAAGGTAGAAAAGACAGAGGCAGGCGGAGGAGTGCCAAAAACACACACACCCCTGTCAACATTGTTGGCAAGCAGAGCAGAAATGGAATGGCTTGCAACCTCCAGAGCACAGTGCAGCAAAAGTTCTTTTTTTTTTGACAACAAATCCCAGAATCCCCCAGCCAGCTGTGCACCCACCTGGCCCCCAATTATGCGAAACAATTTCACACGACGTTGTACAAAATCCCCCATTAAAGTGGTCACAAAGAAACATTAACACACATCTTTTGACTTTTGAGATTTCAGCGACAGTGCATTTCTGATATCATTTTATTTGTGCAATTGCGAGTGATAATCGTTTGTGCAATTAACTCACCTTTTTTGCTTTATTTGTGGGATGTGCTTTAAATGCTCTTTAATCTCTTTTTAATGCTGAATTGAACCCCAGTGTGATAAACTCCACAGCATCCTGGAGTTGGAAGAGACCTTAAGGGCCATCCAGCCCAATCCCCTGCCATGCAGGAACCACACAATCAAATTTAAAAAGAAACAATGCATAGATGAGGCAACACATTACACAAGGCCCCTTCCCCTTGAGAAAATGACAAAGGAGGACTCTTTCTCTAACCAGGCGTGTTCTAGAGGTTAGACTACAACTCCCACCATCCCCATTCAGCACATGTCCTCTTGCAAGGAGTGTGTCTGTGAATGCGCTGCAGCCCCAAACCCAGGAGAGCTGGCAGTGAGGCATGTGCCGACTGTCACGGCGGCGTGGGAAGAGGAAGCCACCTTGGAAAGCTGGCCAGGAAAGGCTCATTGCCAGCTGGCAACTGGCCTCTTCCCTCCCCAGTTCTCACGCAGGAGCTGCTTGTTGCTTCAAACCCTTCAAACTAGTTGGTGGGAGGATGGTGCCATTTTGGTGTTTGCACCAACCCAAGATGGGAACTTGTGAATGATGCACAAAAGAGGCTCAGGTGTGGGATGTTGCTCCCCTTCCCCTTAAGACTCTGCCAACAGAATCTTTAAGGCAAGGGACCTGAAGACCCCCTCAGTCTGATACTAAGCGTGGTGGTTGTTATATGTCTTCATTTCCAACTTATCATGGCTTTTGGGGGACTGAAAGCGTGTGACTTGCCCAAGGATTCTGAGCCATGCTACTTTTGCAAAGGCACTGTGGGCCTGGGCTGGATCCCTAACATGCTGCTGCCTCCCGGCTATTAAATAATGTAACAATCCTCCCTCCTCCTTCTCCTCCCATTAACTGCAGAGGTAAAGCTATTTTGGGACGTATGGCTCCCTAAGCGATGAGAGCGATCCCAATCTTTTCTTGCACAAAAACTTTTCTCCTTTGTTTGGTTGCTGTTGCTAAAACTCCAGTACACACGCAAGAAAGAGATAAGCCACGATTTCCCTCCCTAGCCACTCTTGCTTCTGATCCAAAAGGCAACCTAGCAGGAGCTCTGAACAGGGGCGGCCAGTCGTGAAATACACAGCCGGGGAGCTAGCCAAGTCCGCAGAGGGGCCGCCTTCCTCTGCAGCACTGACTTGGGGGGTGGTCTTGTGCCAAGCTGGAGAAGTACCCCCTGCCCTTCTGCCATCCCAGGCAGACTCAGTGCTGGGAGTGGGGCAGCCAGCAAGGCCCAAGGAGGCCTCCCTGAGGTCAGTTCTCCTCTGTGCTTCTATGGAAAGGGGGACAAAATGAGGACACTGCCCCCTGAAATGATGTTTCACAGAGCATTAAGAAGTGAATTCAAGTGATGCACTTCTCATTCTGTCTACTTTGCGACATTTTCTCTGCAAAACCGAGGCTGTGACATTCGCACAATGTACAGATGCGGCGGAGGTAGAGTATTGGCCTATGGGAGAAAACCCTCGTCTGGGGCTGCTGGGAATCCAGTGATGTTGAACACAGCATTAAAAGGTCACCATTGCTTAGCGATTACATATTCCGGCGGCTGATCTGTCAGTCCATCTGCTATCAATCACCTCCTCTCAGACCGTGATCCCACAACTGTGGCTTTTGCTTCTCAATCAGCAAAATATTTGCTCTTACAAACTGGGGTTAATGCAGCAGCAACAAGGCAGAGGGAGCCCATTAGGGGATGCGCCATGTCTCTGCTCCCTTCTATTACTATTATTTCTATTGTTATTGTTGTTACTACTAATGCTAGGAAAAAGAGCAAGGTGTCATTTGCCCCCAGAGGCTGTAAAGATAAGGCTAAAAACCTTGGAGGCTAAGCCGATTTCTGCAGCGGGCATCCCCCCGTCTTCTGCGCAATCGGCTCTAGAATTATGTAAAACATATGCAAAGCTCCATGGTTTAAATAACTCAAGTCACTGAGCTCAGGTCATCTTGGCAAAGAAATGTTTCTTTAAAAATGAGATTGGGGAAAGCACTGCATATGCCTTCAAGTCCCAACACCATGAATTTCATAGGGATACTGAGAGATGGTTTTGCCAGGTCCTTCCTCTGAAACGAACCTTGCAGCATCTTGGAATTTGTTGATGGTTTCTCATCCAAGGACTCACCATGACTGATTCTACTTAGCTTCCAAGATTAGATGGGAATCAGATGCTGTTATGTATTCAAGCCCTCCAAATGGTATACATCTGTTGTCTTACAAAGCTTCCTTCTCTACCATCCTGCAAGGTGGATCACTGATAAGAGAACTGATCAGAGCAATTAAAAACAACAACACTGAAATGTATTGGTATGAGATTCAGGGGTGAACAAAATGAAAGGATTTCATGGCATAACACAGGAATCCTTTGTGGAACCACTTGCCGCTAGATGTGATGGTGACAGTTATTTCCTTAGACAGCTTAAAAAAGAGGATTAGGTCAAATTATGGAAGAGAAGGGCTATCTGTGGCTATGAGTTGTGATGTCTAAATGGAGCCTCCATATCCATAGGCAGTCTACCTGTCAATGGCAAGTGCTGGGAGACAATGGCAAGCGAGGGCTGATGTCTGGCAAGGCATCAATCGGATCACAATAAGGTCAGGAGCAAGGTGCAAGAATATATGGATGTCTGAGGAAGAGACAATTATTTCCACCTTGAATCTTGGACTCTCAGTTCCACCTTCTGTTATGACACTGTCCTTCAATGACTTTCTTCGGTCAGCATTTGCCTATCTTGCTTTACTCCTTCCTCCCAGAATCCAGCATCTCCTCCAGGATGTCACCAGACTACAACACCCATCACCCCCAGCCATGCCAGCTAAGGAAGACTGAATCCCAGGCTCCATTGCTCATGGCTAAACCTCATTTTGGGGTGTCTGTTTTTGTACTTATCTTTTAGAAAGGTCATCCTACACTTGTTCAGCCAGGCTGATCTCGGGCTTCATCAGAAACCGCCTCAGCAACCTTTCCAGTCACATTAAGCTGCTCTTGCTTGGCATGCAAAGGCAGACCCCCGCCAACTTTGTCCTGCGCTGGGCCCAATTGATTCATTAGCTCCAACGCTGCAGGTAGACAGAGCAGCAGGGAGTTCGGTGCTAAAAATATCCCCTTGTTTCTGCAACCAGAAATCAGACTATTCCACAGCTAAGAAAGCCCCTCGACTGCAGCCACCGAAAGGCAGAAGATTCCCCTGATACGGAAGGGATTTCACTCCCCAAATATCT
Source organism: Sceloporus undulatus (assembly GCF_019175285.1). NCBI lineage: Eukaryota > Metazoa > Chordata > Lepidosauria > Squamata > Phrynosomatidae > Sceloporus > Sceloporus undulatus. The sequence continues at coordinate 12,215,662 of NC_056528.1, read as the reverse complement.
GATGGTCCTGTTAAGAGACTTTGGGGCAGGAGCTGGAAACCAGCGGGTATCTCCTTTGGACTCTGACTTCCATCAGCCACAGCAAGCATGACCCATGATACTGCTACATCCAAAAAAACATCTAGGGAAGTTGGTTCCGTAACTGTTTCAGCAGAGGCAGAATTACTAGAGGACATGCCAGAAATGCAATGTATGATCAGGGAGGGCACCAAGCTGGATGATTTGTTCCTTTAAAATATTGGCATCTCGTCCTATTCCCAAAGATCTCAGAGTGGAGCCCAATACAATCAAGTTGAAACTATATCAAAACTAAACGAGTGGCATTAAAGGATGGATGTATAAAGTGTATATGCACAGTTGTGAGTGTGGGATAGACTTGTAATAGGATTCAGAAAGATGCAAATCATGTCCCTTGCCCCACATTTTCAAGGAAGAAAAGAAACCAAGGAGTCTCTGCATCCTCACTCAGGACTAGCATTGTGCCAAGCCTTCTAAGTTCCTTCTCCCAGGTACTTTCCGCTTGCTAGATACTGATGTTAACAAGTAAAGATTTCCTTCCTTGTGCCTACTAAGTGCAACAGTGTGAAGCAAGCCAACAAACTTCAAAGCGTGGATTCAAGAAGGCTGTTCCTGGGAGAGCCCTGTGTTATCGTTTCTGCCCCATAGCCTGCAGCAAAACCCAATTCCCCTGTGTGCGCCTGTGTATGTGCGCAGACTGCATTGTTGCCGTGCCCTTGCTACAAACAAACGCCGCATGCATACCTTTGGACCGTGCCTGATCAGGAGCCGACTTGCCTGCAGGAGAATCAGCCCTTGTGACCAGTCACGCTTGCCCAGCTATTAGCAATTAAAGGGCATGAGAAGAGCGGGCATTAATTTGCAGGCAGCCAAGCAAGGAAGACCAAAGGACACTTGCCAACGCTGCTCCTCTTTGTCCTTGGCTCATGAATAAAAACCCTCCTGCAAACTCTGCGGGAAAGGTGCTGCTAAACTGGGGGCAAATGCCAGCTTCTGCAGCCTTCAAGCACAGCGGCATTATCACTCTCCTCTGTAGCCTAATCTATTCCACATTATCAAGCTGTTTTAAGATGCAGACAGGGGGTTGAATTTCATTTTAAATGACATTCCTCCAACCGTAAGGACTAGAAACTTGCTCCTGACTGTGTGTGTTTAAAAGACAATGGTGGCTTACAAATATGTGCATTCCCCTATGGAAGCCCTTGGAAATATTTGTCCAATGTAGCTTTCTGGAAGCAGAGCTATGCATGCATTGTACACAGATGCACATTATGCGCATGGATGTGCACTATGCTTGGAAACTCACTGCACATAAGTTAATGTGTTGGTTCACATTTGGTGTCTGTTCAGCTGTGCAAGAGCTCCGATCTATCTGAAGGCCTGTATCTCCCTATATGAGCCTGCCTGGCTACCTAGACCTTTAAGGGAGGCTTTCCTTTCTGTCCCAGACATATTTGATGGGAAGATGGGAGAAGGCCTTCTTGGTGGCTGCTCCCAACCTTTGGAAGTCCCTCCCTAGAAAGGCTAGCATAGTTCCTTCCTTGCTTGCTTTCTATCGCCAGGCAGGCTTTTAAGAATTGACTGCAACCAACTCTGATTCTCTTGGTTCTCTCCGTCTTTGCAAAACCAGCTCTGACTCTCCTGTGTAGTAAACATCACAAGAAAACAGTCCCATGGGTTTGGAGAAAGTGCCTGCCATTGCTGTTGTAACTTTTGTTACAGGTGGTCTTAAAACTTTCATCGCCATCTTCTCGAGTCTTCTCCTACTCTTAGATGAAACAGGGGGACACCAGAAAAAGGGGTTTTCCAGTGCTGGCCCCACAAAAATCACAATTTCTTTTAAAGAAGGTCCTCAGCTGATGGCTTGCTGCTGTATAGTTTTGCTTTGCAGAGTCCGCCTTCTCCTTTTTTCAATGGAATTTAACAATCTTAGCTGCCACTGGTCTGTTGAATCATTTTCAAAGCATTTCAGGTATTCAGCTTATTTAGGGGATTTTTGGTCTGTGTCTGCATGAAGGCAAGCAACTCATCTTGAGTCAGCAAGTCCAGTAATAACACAGCCCAAAACTGGAAGGGAAGAACATGGTTGATTCACATGCATGTTGTTGTTGTTATGTGTGCTTTCAAGCCATTTCCAACTTATGGCGACCTAAAAGCAAACCTATCACGGGGTTTCCTTGGCAAGTTTCTGCAGAAGGAGGTTGTCATTACCTTCCCCTGAGGCTGAGAGAGTGTGACTTGCCTAAGGTCACCAAGTGGGTTTACATTGCTTAGCCAGGATTCGAACCCTGGTCTCCAGAGTCACTCAAACTGCTACACCACGCTGGCTCTCATTTTTTAGGTAGCTGAATTTCATTATATTTATGATTCCTGATTTTAGATACTGATTTCATGTATTTGTAATGTTGGACATTTTGGATGTTGCATGCCCACCCCATCATATGCCACACTGAAAACCATGTAGCAAAAGGGTGCCAAGATGCCTCCTTCCAGCATAGCATTGGCACGCTGCTTAATATTCAAGCATCAGGAAGAACAGCAGCATTGCTGTCAAAGTCAGGAAAAAGGGGGGCTAAAATGAAGAAGGAGAGAAGAAGGATTAATTCTGGCTCGGATCGGAACAAAATCTGCAATTCTGGGCAGCTAATAATCATAATGATGATGTTGAGGATCCAATGGGAGGACTTGCCATTTTTTTAAAAATGCAGTAATAATTAAATGCAGGCTTAGCTTTGCCTGAATGAGAAGCCGGTTCCAGCAAGAGCATCTCTAGTCTGCCTCCCGACAAAATTGACATTCTGCTCCACACGCCAAGCTCTCTTTCTGTGTGTTCTTTAAGAGGACATTTCATGAAGAAACCACCCCAAGGGAGCTACGGCTACGTTTCTCTGGCATTTTCCAGCCTCCCTTCCTTGCTGTGAGGCCCAAAACACAAGACAGAAAGAGAAAGAGAAAGAGCGGGCGTGCTTTATCATTGCCAAAAAACTCCATCGCACAGGGACATGGCAAGGATGGCCACCGTGCATCCCCAAAACAGAGAGAAATGAAATTAAAACTCTCCACCCCTCCCAGATTTCATCCACAGCTTTTGAATTCCACGCCACAAAAAAGGCAGCAACCCAGGGAGAAAAGGAGTGCTCTTAAAAGGCTGAGATCCAGACTGTTGTCTTTAAAAAAGGAGGGTTAAAATTAATTACTTTATTTTGCTGACCCAGCTTCTGCCGAAGAACAGACCCAAATGAAGGGCGAACAAATGGACGCCTGCAGTTTGGACATGTGCCTTCCTGGTTTCTGAATATGTTTACAGCTGTTCTTGAAGCTGAGCTTGTGTTTGGCTGCAGGGATTGCAATTTTGTTGAGTTTCAGTCCTGGTCTAGTTGGTCCCAGTTGATCAACAGGATTGTTGTGTGTGCGTGGATATATGTGACTCTGCCATCCTTTCCATCAGTAGGTTGGATCTCCACAATTTCTCTGCACTGCTCCTGTTTGGCTTCCTCACAACAGTACACATTCTGTCCCCCGCCACAACATTTTCCATCATTCTCCAAATTTCTTGCATTGCAGAGAGGGAGACCATGCATACCTTGTCCTGCTATTCTAATCTGATCTACCTGCATTCTTTCGGTAACCCTTCCTGCCCTTTTGCTTTGGGCGCCTCAACCGTATGTCTAAATGTTCAACTTGAACTTTCAAGTTATTGCAGTGGTGGAAACGTGAAGGAAAACTTCATGAATTCCTATTGCAGGAAGCAATGTCTTCCTTTTGCCAACCACCGCTGTTCTGCAGAGAAATCTTTTAGAGATGCACCTCTTTTTAAAGAAGGCCTAAAACTCCCAAGGTAGCCTTTTGGCACCCAGTAGCCTTTGGGCAATTATAAAGCAAGCCCACTTTGGTAAACCATCTTTTTTGGGCAAAACCTCCAAGAATTGTCATCCAAATAAACAAAAAAGGGTGACTTTTCTCAGCCTGTGGCCTCTGCGTCTTCTCTTCCCATGAATATTGCTGCCCGGGTCTTTGCTGCTGGTTCCCTTGTCAATGGCAATTGGCAATTAAAAGTGGCAAGGGGCCGGCCACATCTGGTTCCACTTGGCTGGGAAACGCGAAACAAGAGACTGTCCTTCCCCTTGTTCTATCTCAGAAGGCCCTTTTTTGTGAAAGGAAAAGGGGGCAAAGGGGGAGGAAGGAAGGAAGAAAGGGGAGAGGAAAAAGAGCTGGCCCGTAACACAAGAGGCGGCTGCTTCACAAAGCTGGAGACACAGTCGATTAAAGGATTAAGGCGAGGGAAGGGGCAGAGCCCAAAGAAAGGGCAGGAAGCTTGGAAGAGGGAGAAAGGAAGGCCCTGGAGGGAGCAGAAGACATATGTACAAGTCTCCATCATTCCCCTTTGTGCCAACGGGGCATCCATCACTTGCACCCCAACAGCAGTCAGGGGACAAACTGTATTTGGGGCACCTCTTCACCCATTCCCTTTGGAGAATCCCTGCAAATTGTATGTTGACTGGATAGGAAGCATGTGAGGGGTTTATATGGGTCTGAGAGAGGAAAGAAGAAATCATGAGATGGAAGGGAAAGTTGGAAGACACCAGCAGACCAAAGGCCCACTTTCACTTTGACCATCTCCTCCAAACAAGTTTAGCCCCCCTGGAGCTCTGGTGGGGCTTGCAGTGTCCAACTTTTCCCCCAGAGATTGCAGGGAGAGGAGCAGAGGAGTTTACCTGGCACCCTTCTAAATGTAAAGACCATAGGCTTTTCTTGATACCATGCCAATGAACAAATACAATCAAATGAATGCTTTGCCCCCCAAGCTCTATGAGCTCTATCCTGTCTGACCAGCCCTGGTTAGTACTTGGATTGGAGACAGCCAACTAATGCCAGATGCTGTAAGCTTCATTTCAGAGGAAGCTTTCCTCCTCCCAGAAGAAACAGTACACCTCATTTCTACAAAAGCAATGTTTTTGCTCCAGTTAAAATAAAATAGTGCATGTGCTTCTATGCCCAACCACTCTGGCAGAGCAAAAACACATGGGTCGAAAAGGGTGATGCAAAACCAGCATCCCCACCATCTTGCCCTCCCCGCCTCATGCTCCTCAAGCCATGGGGAAAGTGGGGGATGAAAACATCAATGGGACTGAAGTGCCCAAATGGACAGAAGCTGAGGGGACATTCACACTCCCTGTGGATGTCCCCCCAACCCCTCACACATGCATTTGGTTCCTAGCCCCACAGTGCTTTTATTCCCAGCCGGCTACTGTTCCAGAACAAGCTCCAGAGTAAAGCTTTGCCAACACAACAAGCCTTCTGGAGCAAAAGATGCTTGGAAAGGGGAGACGGGGGTGGCATTTGGAAACCGGAGGTACAAGGGAACATCTTGTCAGCCTTCCATTTCAACAAGTCTCTCAAACCAAGCAGGAGATACTTCTGGGCAAGGGGGGAGAAGGAAGGAAGGCAGGAAAGTGGAAGGCGGCACGCAGGCTGACTCACCCGGATCCTTCTCATGGCAGCCACAATCTCCACGCGGCTGTTGGGTCTTGGCACGTCCAGACTTCCAATATACTAAAGGAAGCAGGGAAGGGAAAAGAGAGATGGAGACATAATGAGCCACAGTTAGTACAAGGCTGGATCCAGCTGGGATTCTCCATTCCCAAGCACAGAGGGGAAGTATCAGTGCACACATGAGGTTGGCAGGCCAGCAGGTGCTGCCCTGTTTTCCTCCGGATCTAGGGCTGCTCTGTGCATTCATGCAGGGCGAAGCATGCAGAGTTGCACACGTAGCCTAAGTCCATCCCCCAAAGCACCACTGGGCACATTGGCCAGCACGGGGCATACATTGGAGTGGCCACACTGCAAGCATTGGGTCTGGCCAGCAATCCCATGGATGTTCCTTCTATCCATATATCTTTACATGAAAGTTCACCCCCTTCATTTGCATTCCTCCCCCAACCCAAAGGCCCAAAGAAAGTGGATGCTACTACTACAACAACAACAACAACAACAACAACAATAATAATAATAATAATTTATTTATAGCCTGCCCAATCACAAGGAATCCAGGCGGGTTACAACAGTAACTATTTAGATATACAGTATACCTCACTTTAGAGAGCCAGCATGGTGTGCTTCCTCAGTCTCCAAGGAAAGCAACCCGCCTCTGGATAATAAATCTTGCCAAGAAAACCAAGCCAGTGAGGTTTGGTGGTCTGACTGCTGGGCTGTGAGACCAGGGTTCAAATCCCTGCTTAGCCATAGAAACCAACTGGGTGGACTTGGGCAAGTCTCACTCTCTCAGCCTTAGAAGGCAGTGGCAGTGGCAAACCTCTGAACAAATCTTGCCAACAAGATCCTGCTTTCCTTAGGGTCGCCATAGGTCAGAAACGAGAAGAGCAATTAGCTGAGGACTGAAATAGTGGAGGGGAGACCCCCAGCCCACCCCACTTCTTGGCTGGGCTGCTCCTGCTCCCTCCTCAAAAGACCACTTAACCCAGATTAGTTGCTTAAGGGCTCTTTAAGCCCTCCACTCAGGATGATGAAGATGGGAAGGGAGCGAGGTCCTTCGGAGGTGAAGTGAGGATGCTAATCCAGTTGGAAGAGAAGGGGACCCAGGTAATATAACAGCCAGGTGACATTTCTATGTGGGGGAGAGGAAGGGAAGGACTTCTCTTGGACCAATCTCCTTGGTCCTAGGCTGGACGCAGAGGCTGGGATGGACCATACGATCCCTCCTACGCTGGCCGTTCATTCGCCTGCATAAAGCTCCTGGGTGCTTAAGGTGAGCGCTGCCATACAAAGTCCATTTCCAGGCAATATTCAAAGTACAGTTGGCTCCACATTTGTGGCTTTGACTTTTGCAGATTTGATTATTTGCTGTTTGGACCAATATCATAGATATGTTCTCTCTAGGAATCTCTAAGCGCAACTCTGCCAGATGTTGACCATAGAGCTGTGTTGGGGAACCTAGAGGTTCTGAGAGAAAACACTCCACGTTTTCCTCCATCATGAGATGTTGATCATAGGGTTGTAATGGAAGACCTGGAGGTTCCTAGAGAAGCCTTCCCTTAGGTAAAAAGAATAGTGTTGTTTTTTATTTGTGTTTTTTCCACATTCACGGGTGGTCCTTCTCCCTAAACCCAGCAAATGTGGTCCCTCCACATCCCCTGGGGTTAGGGATGAAGGACCCTTGTGAATCTGGAAAAAACGCAAATAAAAACCATTCTCTAAGAGAACGCATCTAGGAATCTCCATGTCCTCCAGCATAACTTTATGGTCAATGTCTGCCAGAGGTTGACCACAGAATCATGCTGGAGGACCAACAAATGCCTAGACAAGTGTTTCCTCTTGAAACTTCTGTGGCGGGGTACAGACCGCCGCTTTGCAGCGGTCTGGCGCCGCCGCCAGAAGGTCCGCGGGAGAGCCGGAGCCTTCAGACGGCCCGACTCCCGCGCGGACCGAAAAAAGAAGCTCCAAAATGGAGCTTCTTTTTGCGTCGCGTTTGCGACGTAGCGAGGCGCCAGGGGCGCGCTCGCTATGTCAGCAGCGGCGCGACGCGTCTGGACGCTGTGCGTCCGATACGCAAAGATGGCGGCGCCCATGTAGAAAGGGCGCCGCCATCTTGTACGCATTGACTACGTATTAGGGTTAGGGGGGTGCGGAAGCACCGCCCCTTCCTAACCCTAATACGTATTCAATACGTATTTTTTGGCGGTTTGTAACCCACCTAAGTTCTCAAGCACAACTCTATGGTCAACTTCTAGCTGAACTGCACTGGAGGATCTAGAGATTTCTAGAGAGAACATATCGATCAAAACCACAAATAAAGCCACAGAAGTTAAAGCCACCTGTGGTTGTCATATTGGGAGAGGCAGGGTAGTTGTTAAATGAATGGATGAGCCAGGCTGCAGCATCACTCGCATTCACTGCTGGCCAGGATCCTGTTGGCTGACTGAGCTGGTGTCACTACTCTTGCGTAGGCAGAGGCAACAGAAGGGAAAAGGCCATGGAGCCGGGGGAGTAAAGGAAGGAGTAGGCAGAGGAACAGGCGCTTTGGAGCTGGAAGGCTGCGGCAGGCATTCTGGGTTGGTGCAAAACCCATGCATAAGACACACCATGCATGGGAGGCGAATTATTTGCCACAGGCAACAGGCATATTCTGTTGCCAGAGGTGAAAGGTGTGTTGCACAGAAAACTATGTTGAACATTGCAGTCGCACATTGCACACTGCAGCTGTGCATTGCACACACTCAGCTACTGACATGTATTGTGCAATATTGCTATTCTGCATGTTGTTGTTGTTGTTGTTGTTGTTATGAGGCATAATTATTATTTTCACAACATGTGCTTTTGTGGTTCCACCCCTAGGAATCTGAAAGAGAGTTTACTACTCCCTCTGCTCTGGGAATGTGCTGCACATTCCTCCAAGAAAATTCCCTTCCTGGGACGTTTTTGCCTGCGCATGATTCCTTGGGTGCAAATCCTGCAAAACTCAGAAGGGACCGAATGTCCTGCTGCCTGGGTTTCGGGCTGCAGCCTCAGGCTTTATGGGTTGGGGGTGAAAGACCAAAGAAGCTCCATCTGCATCATTACACAGTTGTATTAGTTTGGCATCACTTTAACGGTCATGGCAACATCCTAAAAGATCCTGGTGTGTGTCATTTGGAATTGGAGGGCTCTAGTGCACTCATGTGAACTACATTTCCCAAGGGATGCTGACTGAGTCCCTCCCTTCTCAGGGTACCTTGGAGTAGTTCAGAGGAATGCATCCAAGCTCTCTCTGGAAACTACAAATCCATAGGATGGAGCTATGGTAGCAATGTGGTAGCAGTATGAAACTGCTATGGAGGTTTAGGGAAGACACTCCTTGCCAAAAGCAAAATGAATCTCATGAGGAAATGTCCAGTTTCAAAATAACAACAACCAAGAGTCAGATTGGAAGGCAGCCGCCTCCTTCCCTACACCATCAGCTTAACCAGGAAAGATTTAGAAAGGCCTTTGCACCAAACTCCTTTTTAAATAGACAAACACACACACACTTATTTTCTCGGGCCAATAGTTAGTTTGCAATTGTGCAAAATGTCCGTATGTACTTTCCAAGTACAGTATGCCTCAGGGTTACACAGAGTTCTTCACAAGACAGAAGGGAAAATCAGCACTTCTGTCAGAGGAAATGCAGGAGTTAGCTTTACACATAGCCGGTGGAAATGTCTTTCCATCATGGGATCTGTGTGACTATATTTTGCCCATTTTGACACACAAATGGAAAATTAAGACCAGCAACTGCTTGCCTGGTCCTCTAAGAATACAGTCAGATCTCCATATCCACAGATCAGGGTTTTTATCTGTGGTTTGAAAACATTCCAAAAAGCAAGGCTTGATTTTGCCATTTTTTTATATAAGGGACACTATTTTATTATGGCATTGCATGTAATGGGACTTGAGCATCCCTGGATCTTGGTATCCACAGGGGATCCTGCAACCAAACCCCAGCGGATACCAAGGGCCCACTGTATTGAAACAGATATTTTTTAGTCCTATGGTACCTATATTTTTGCATCACATTTTAAGCGACTGAAATGTTTTTACCTTCCTTGAATACAATACAAAAATCACTACTATGGTTCTTGACTTCCTCCCAAAGAGAGATCCGCCAAGAGTCGATTTCCTTCCCCTTCGGCTCAGTGAGGAATTTTGTGTGAGCCACAAACCTTGCATATTCGTTGGCTTGCAGGAGTTTGGAGCCAGGTTTCCACAGAGCCTTTACATGTCGGCTACCTATTTCTCAAGTGAAGCGTTTTCACTGACTTACTCTCTTGCAATAATATCTTAACATTAAATATAAGGGTGCACATACACCGCATCGACCTGAGCGTTGAGCAAACCTTTCGCAAGGCGCAAGGCCCAAAGTGAACTCCCCCTTTTGCAGCAATTAATCTCACAAGAAAAGGTCCAACTCAGAGAACCAAAGAAGATTAACATTGAAAATGTAACAAATTAAAAAGACTCCCCAACAGGACAAAGCAGCGAGTGGCAGAGAGGGAAAACCCAAACCCACCCAGAGCCCTGGCTGGCCTTTGGGAACTTGCTTGGCTGCCTCCCCAACTGAGCATCAGAAACACTGGCCACAATGCTTCATGGCTCCTTGGCTGAGTGCTTTCGCCTCTCTCCCTGGATCACATTTGCAGGCCTTTGGAGATCAGCCCTGGCACCCGTCTGGGAACCCAATTATTCTGAAAATCCCCAAGAAGAAAGCGGCCAACACCCGGCGCAGGAGGAGCACCGAGTTCAAGTTCTGCCCCTAAAGAGGCTTTGCTTGACTGGACAAGTCAGCTCCATCTGGGGATTAGTTATGAGGAGTTGCCATTAGGAGCAAAGTTAGTTGGGAGTTGCGTTCGTATCCCGGCCTTTTTAATGGTCTTGCTTTTAATTCTCTTGTTGTGTGCCTTTGAGTGGTTTCCAACTTATGGCAACCCTAAAGTGAGCCTGACATGAGGTTTTTACACTCTGGAGACAGTTTTGATTCTTCATTTGGACATGAAGAATCGGACAGTGGTCTTGGGCAAGTCACACTCCCTCAGCCTCAGGAGAAGGCAATGGCAAACCTCTTTGAACCAGCAGTGCCAAGAAAACCCCAGGACAGGTTTGTCTTAGGGTTGCCATAAGTCAGAAATGACTTGAAGGCACACAACAAACAAACTTCCAACCCATCCAGCTGCAGATGCAGAAGAGGTCCTCATCCCTGGGGCTGTCCTCTGGGGCAAAGGTGCCCCAAGGATTTGGGGAACACAAGGAAGGAGACCAAACAACAACAACAACAACAACAGGACACTTCTGTTCCTCCACAAAATCCCCCAGGATTCCTCAATGAAGGACACCAGTTGACTCCTGGTTGCATTCAGTGGGACTTGAGCCTCTGTGGAGTTTGGTACCCAGAGGCCTCCTGCAAGCAAACTCCAGCAGATACCAAGACACTAAGAACAACAACAAGAATACTAATGCCCCAGGATGGCTTGAGGAGCCCCCATGGATTGTGGTCTCCTTCCCTGGGGGGGGGGGGGGGGGGGGGGGGCTAGAGCATCTCAACCCAGGGGATGCCAAGGGCCCCCCCCCCGCGGTCTCTTTCTATTCGCTGATGATGGGGGCCCTACGGAAGAGGGCCGCTTCTCTGCTCAGGGCCTCTAGGCCCGGACCTGTCTCCTCCAAGAGGAAGCCGGACCAACTGGCCTGGGCCAGGCATCCCCCTGTGAGTATATATACACACACAGACACACACACGGAGGTTGTGGTTGTTGTGTGCCCCCAGCCATCCCTCCTTGTGCCCCCCCCCCGTCTCCGGCCGGAGTCCTCCCAGGACCTGCCTTGCCCTCTTTTGGGGCCGAGAGAGTGTGACCTGTCCTGCAGAGTCCGGCTCCGTCGCTGGGAGCATCCGGGCGCCTGGAGAGCCATCCTGGCGAGCGAGGGCCCTGGCAGCAGTGGCTCCGGAGGGGGCTGAGAGAGTGTGACCCCAAAGCCCAGCCCTCCCTGGGGCTCTCGGGGGGGGGGGTCTTTCCATCCTGACCTTGGCCTGGAAGAGGATGCCGTGCTGGAAGGCGTCCTCGTTGTGGAGCGGCACCCGGGAGTCCCCCCCGGCCTCCTCCACCGGGTTGTAGCGGTTCCGCAGCTGCTTCACCGGCGCCGGAGGCATGGCTGCCCGGCAGCAGGAGCCCCCGGACCAGCCACCAGCCACCAGCCCCGGCCCCCGAAGCCCCGGCGGCGGCAGCAGCAGCAGCAGCAGCAACCTCCGCCGCCGCAGAAAGCCAGGCTCCCCCTCCGAGGAGGAGGAAGGAGGAGGAGGAAGGCTGGCTGCTCCGCCCTCCTTGCCTGCCTGGCTCTCTCTGCACGCGCTCAGAGGCACGCCAGGGGTCCCCCTCCCTAGTAGGACCTCCTGTCCTCCGAAGGGCACCCAGGGTCCTCCATTCGGGCAGAGGGCCGGGCAGGTCCTCCTTCTCTCAGAGCAGCCCTAAGAAGGAGGAGGGAGGCCTTGAGATCGGAGCCTTTGGCAAAGCCATCCCCAGGGCCCCCCTTCCTTCCCCAGCACCCCTCCTCCAGGAGGAATCCCAGCACCTCCTCCGTGCTGAGCCTTGGCCATTCTGAGGCTGAGAGAGTGGGCCTCCCAGGCGCTTGGGGCACCACCCGTAAACCAGGGCCTTTCTGTGCAGGGCCCCCAACGTCAGGCTTTCATCTAGTACAGTATGTCCTTCTTGTGGGCCTTCCAGCCAACTGAGGGCAAGCCAAGGACTGTTGGGAGGAGGCTTGCCATGGCCTTCCCTTGAGGCTGAGAGGCTGAGGCTCGCTGGAGAACTAACCATTTAGCCCCAAATGCTCCAGTTGAAGGGGGCGAGGAGGGAAGGCTTCCGCATGGCCCTCTGTGCCATCAGGCCTTGTCCCTGCTGCAGGGGCCAGAGGTTCTGCAGATGGTTTTCTACCAGGCCTTGGTTGGCCTTGTTCCTCCTCAGGGCAGGACCTCTCTGCTCCAAGGTGCCCCCTTCTCTCCCCTCTTTGGAGGGCGATGGAAGGAGGCTTAATTGGGGGCGACATCAGTTCCATTGGCAAGGCTTCTTCTGGCAAAAGAAGACAGGGACTGTCCAGCCACAAAGAAGGAGCCGGCTGCAACAACAGTTGCTAGGAGGAAAGCTGGGTGCCATGGGCCCAAGGCCCCACAGGACAGTGGGATGCCTGTGGAAAGATGCACCCACTAAAGACTATGGATAGGATACATGCCATGGGGTCCTAGAGCTGGAAGGGATCCCAAGGGCAACCGAGTCCAACCCCAAGAGATGGGCATTCATCCAACCTTAGGTTTAAAGACCACCGAAGAAGGCGAGCCCCCCCCTCCAAGGCAACTCTTCTCCCCGTTGGAACAGCTCTTAACTTCTTAAATGGCAGAAGTCAAGATATAGCTGTGTTAGTCTGTGGAATCAGTATGTAGAGAGATCTTGCAGCACCTTTCACACTCACTGAAAGGAAGAAGTTGGCACCATGAGCTTTCCTAGACTTAAGTCTACTTCTTCAGTGCATTTCACAGAGTTAAAAATGCATCTGAGGAAGCAGACTGAAGTCTAGGAAAGCTCATGCTGCCAACTTCTTCCTTTCAGTGAGTCTCCATGGCACTACAAGACCTCTCTACATCCCTGTCTTTCTAAGTTGCCTCTTGGGAATAACGCCTTTGGCCCCAGAACGGTCTGCGCTCATGGCACATTCCTGGTTGGAACAAAGCATTCAGCGCAGCTTGTGGTCCGCCATCCATCCATCCAGACCAAGCAGTGCATTGCCAGTCAAGCATGGCTGCCTGTTGGGAGAACATCCAGTTCCTGGTTTAGCTGACTTACCTGGAGACACAAAAACACCTGGCTATGTATGTGTCTAGGTCAGTCTCTTGGCAAGGGACTTGTGAAGACTGGCTGCAGGGATATCATTACTGGTGTCAGGCAAAATGCTTTTCTCCCCATAAATATTCTGCCACTTAGTTGGATTCTTCTTCCCAAGTCTGTACCACTGCTGTGACTTCAAACTCCAGCTGGGAATTTGGAAACCCAGTTTAGGCATCCAAAGGAAAGGGGCAGTCAGAGGGACCAAGGGGCTGTAAATGCAGTGGTCCCGCCACATTTGCTGGGCTTAGGGGTGAAGGATCCCTGTGAATGTGGGGAAAAACCCAAAACCCTGAGGCCTTGCCATGCAAGAAGACTCAAACAGAAAGTAACATGTAAATCGCCTCCTCACAACCAGCAATATATATACCCCACTCTCTTCCATGCCAGCATTCTTTGAGGATGCCAGTCAGAGATGCTGGCGAAATAACAGGAACAAACTCTTCTAGAAGATGGCCTCAGAGCCCGAAAAACGCACGGAAAACTATGCCGGAGGGTATAGGAAGGAAGTTGTGCAGCTCCTCTCTCACTCTTCTCCTTCGGCTCCCAGCGTTGTTGGGCTGCTGTTGCTCCTTCCCCTGATTGCCTTGCAGCTTCCTTCCTTCCTCCCCTTCGCAGCACATGAGTGGTAGCTACAGCCAAGGCCTCGTGCGGCGCAGCGCATGACGCCCGCCATTTATCCCACCGGGATAAATGGAAGATTTTTTATTCATGCAATTCCTCCGCCGCACGAAGCCTCTGTATCTGGTCTCTCCTTAATCCGAGGCAGCGGGGAGCACAGCTCTGGAGAAGACAGGATTTCCATGAATTTGGTTTCCAATTGGGCCCACAGTCCACAAATTCCCCGGATCAGACTTTGCAGGGATGCAAGATGAAATTGGTCCAGATATGAATTCTGTCCATTAAATCTTCCTTCGGTCCCTAAATTTCTAGCATTGCAGAGAGAGAGGAAAACACTGGAAATCATTAACTAGACTTTTCCATTTGCTGTATTCAGTTTCTCTGTCCCTTTGCTTTGGATGCCTAAACTCTAAACGCTCGGCTGAAATGTGAAGTTTTTACAATTTTAATGGGGTGTGTTTGTGTTTGCAGTGGCTAAGCAACAAATTGCTTGCGATAACTGTTTCGTTGTTGTTGTTGTCATATGCCTTCATATTGTTCCTGACTTACAGAAATCCTAAGGCAACCCTATCATGAGGTTTTCTTGGCAAGATTTGCTCCCGTTGTAATGTTTGCAAATTTTCGCCCCAATTCTTCCCTAGTTTTGTAAAATGAAGCCATGACTAAAGTAGCTTTTGGTACAGTGGACTTGTCTTTCTGGAAACAAAAAGTCCACATTCTTTCTCCTCAGAGGAGGAGGAAAAGGAGATGATGATAATGATGATGATGGTTCCCTTGTTAATTATTAGAGATTGCAAGTTGCAAAGAGACTGGGGCTTCCTTTGCAATAGTCGCAGCACCATCTTCAGGCCCCGCGACTCATTGTCATCCTCAGGTTTTATGACTTTAGGAATTTAAATTGTATTTAAAGTTGAGAAACTCGGAACGATTCTAGCTTTTTCACCCTCCTTTGAGCATTCAGACACAAAAGTGGAGTCAAACCAGATTATTTCCGCAGTGCGGATGCAGCCTTAGTCCCTTCGAAAACTGATTTTTTTCCACACTAACAGGGCTATTTCTTTGAACAAATCCCTTTTTTAATGTACTTTCCCCCCTATGTTTTTAATTGTAACTGTTTTTTTAATGTTTTTTAAGCACAGGATACAAATAAATACAATAATGAATAAATACATTCTGTCTACCAATATTTAATTTTTTAAAAAACCACAATTTTTAATGTAATTTTTCTCCTATGTTTTTAATTGTCCTTTTTTTTTTAATATTGTGGCCAAGAGCGGGATATAAATAAATAAATATAAATAAATAAATAAATACCACAAATATTTAATTGAAAAAAAACACACACAATTAGGTGATATTAATTATAATTAAGCCACATCTTGGCTTTCAATTTTGTTCAGAGCTTGTTGTTGCTGTGGTTGTTTTTTGGCCATTGCTTTGAGGCTGAGAGTTTGACTCGCCCCAAAAGGTCACCTTAGTGGCCTTCCATGGCTGAAGCAGGGGAAATTCTTTTTAAAATGGGGGGGGGGGGGAATAAAACTTTATTAAAGCCCTTTAGCATGACAAAAAAAGAGGCCCACAGTTGGTCTCCATCTTGAAATGCTGAAGGCCTCCATGCTTTTCTATGAGGGGAAGTTTTATTGGGCGGAACTGAGGCGCTTCACGCGCAGGGAAGGTCGGAAGAGTTAGAAGGGTGCAATCGCGTTCCATAGCTATTGAGGCAGGAAGGGCGGAAGGGTTAGAAGGGTGCGCTACGCCGGTTTGGAGCCCCGAGATGGCTTCTGGGAAATGTAGGCCTCCGAACCCATCGAACGCGAGCGCACCCCAAGCTTCGTCGCAAAGGATTGTGGGAAACGTAGTCCTAAACCTATGAAGGGAGGCCTAAAATTGGAAATAAAAGCGGCCCTGAGGGGATAAAAAGGCCCTCTGAGGTAAAGCGGGGCGTTTCTCGGCTTCGCCCGGGCAACGTCGACGCCACACGGGGCTGAGGACGACGGCGACGACGACGGAGGAGGCCCGGGCGGCGGCGGCGGCTTCATGGAGACCCCTCCGCCGGCTGCTTCCTCCCCGCGGAGGAGAGTCCCCGGCGGCGGAGCGTCGAAGCCGGAGTCCCCGAGGCGTCGCCTGGCGCTGCGGCGGCGGAGGAAAGGGGAAGGGGCCGGGGAAGGGCCGGGGCCTGCGCAGCCTCCGCCGGGGCCTCCTCCTCGCCTGGGCCTCTTCCGCCGGGCCCCGCGCCCCGTGACGGTGGACAGCTCCAAGGCCAGGACGTCGCTGGAGGCCCTCAAGAGGAGCCTCAGGGAGCTCAGGTGGAAGGAGGTGGGCTGGCAGGAGGACTGCAGGGCCCATCCTCCCCTCCTGCAACTGCAAAGCCCATCCTCCGCCTGCACCACACGACCCATCCTCCCTCAGCATCACAAGACCCATCCTCCTTCCTCCCCAGCACCACAAGACCCATCCTCCTTCCCCTGCTGCACCACAAAACCTATCCTTCTTTGCACCGCAAGGACCATCTTCCCTCTCTCTTGCAGCACCACAAGACCCATCCTGCCCCTCTGCACCATAAGACCCATGCTCCTGCTCTGTACCGCAAGGCCCATCCTCCCCTTCGCACCACAAGGTCCATCTTCCCCTCCTCACTAGGACACACACTACAAAGCCCATTCTTCCCCTGCACCACATGACCCATCCTCCTCCCTCACCACCAGAACCCCATCCTCTTTCCCTTGCACCACAAGGTCCATCATCCTCTGTACCACGAGGCCCACTATCCTCCTTGTATCAGAACCACTATCCTTCCCACACACCACAAGACCCATCTTCCCCACACCCAAAAGGAGGGTGGGCTGGGAAGGGTTGATGCAATGAAACACTGTCCACCCAGGATGGAAGGGTGGCTGTGGGCGATGGGAGTTGCAGTAAGGAGGGTACGTATGTGGGAGGAGCCTGGTTGGAGATGTGGCTGCAGGCGATGGGAGTTGTAGTCTTATTCTCCATCTGGACGAAGCTTTGTTGTAGTTGGGAAAGGCTGTGGTGGAGGGGTGGCTGTGGATGATGGGATCTGCCATAGGGTACATGTGAAGGAGGAGCCTGGTTGGAAGGGAGGAAGGCCTGGCTGGAGGGGTGGCTGTGGGCGATGGGAGTTGTAGTCTGTACACTTTCCAGCTCTTCTGGGTCCCATGTTTAGAGAGATCAGTAAAAAAATCAATCACTTTCTGCAGACCTTTGGGAGCAGGCCCTTGCCAAGGGACTGGACCATTTTGGGGGAGTCGGCAACAATTCCTAGTGACATTTAAATAGTTGTTGTTGTTGTTATTATTATTATTATTATTAGAAGGGACAGAATCATTGCTGGCCTTTCTCCTAGGCACTTTGAGTGGACTTTGAGGCTGAGGTGGATATTAATATATATGTATTTATTTAAAAAGCAAGCCACAGTCCATCTGCTCCAGGTTTCCATCTGAAGTTGCGCTGAACGATGCCCGCCTCGACAACAGCTCCGACACCTTGGCCGCCTCAAAAGGTTATGCTGCAAATCTGTTACAGATTCATCACCGTGTGCCGCAATCAAACCATGGGACAACAAGCGACAGGACAATGGCACTCATTATTCCCAGTGTCATGAAACCATCCACCGCTGCCTAGGAAATGCCAGCCTGAAGGGCAGCAGCATATTTTTGCTGCAGAGGCCAGGAAGCTGAAGTCGTGATTGTGAGAGGGATCTGCAGCTGCTTGTTTCACATTGTCTGGGAGGAGACAATGGCTTTTGTGATGTTGCTCCTCTCTCCTCTTCCATGCCCTCCATGACGCGAGGGGCAAGGCTGGAGCCAGGCACAGCCAGCCGGACAATTGGAACCATCTTAGAGACTCCAAGGGCCAACTACAGTCAGCCTCTCTATCCACAGAGATTTTATTCTCAGATTCAATCATCCACAGCTTTACAAATATACAAATTCCCATAGGCAAACCTTGAGTTTGCCCTTTTATAAAAGGGACACCATTTTCCCGTGCCATTATATTTAATGGGACTTGAGCCTCCATGGATTTTGATATCCACAGGGGGTCCTGGGGCCAAACCCCAATGGATAACAAGGGTCCACTGTACTAACAACTAAAGCATTCCTGAGAAACGTCCATCTAGCCCTCTGTTCAAAGACCTCCAGAGATGTAGAGTTTGCCAATCCTGTGAGGGAGTCCATGCTTCACTAGCTGACAGCTTTCCCAGTCAGGAGATTTTTCCTCATGTTTATAAAGAATCTCTTTGTCTACTAATTTGAATCCATTGGACTGTGGAACAGCAGAATACAAGTTTGCTCCACCGTCTGCATAACATCCCTTCAGATATCCAAAGGCACCTCTTAGGCTTCTCTTCTCCAAGCAAAACAAACTGCAAGACTGCACAAGGAAAGCATTCCTGAGAGATGCTCATCCAACCCTCTGTTCAAAGACCTCCAAAGATGGAAAGTCCACCTCCCTTCCAAGGGAGTCTGTTCCATCACCGTCAAACAGGAGTCTTTGAAATCCTGTTTAGAAAGTGGGCTAATACTGGAAGCAGGTTCACCCCACCCAGCATCCTTGACCCATGGAAGTTACCAGGCCGCACTGGGTGGTGATGGTGCTGCCAATCGTGGGCAAAACATATCCGCCATGGGCAGAAGTGTGGGGAGAGCGGAAGGAAAAAAGCGGGACCACTCTAAAACTGCTCCATTTGCCTGGCTTTGTTTCTTATGTTAGGGGGAATTTTGAACAAGGTAGTTTTCCAAGGAATATAAAATATTGATAGAAGCTTGTCCTTTATATAGGAAAACGTTCAGTCCAAGTCACTGGCCAGTTGTACTTGTTTTTGTGCCTTGGCTCCAGGAGAACCCATAGCATTGAAGCACACCTGGCCTTGGTTTCATTGAAGACTTGTTGAGATCTATGGTTATCACTTTTCCTCCAGTTAAAAGATTAATATCCAACGGAGCTTCTGATCTGTTGCTATAACGTTGTATGGACATGGATGCTGAACTGAATTATTTTACTGAAGACATACAGAAATGCAGAGAGGAAACTGACACAGAGAACAGAAGAGAGGGAGGAAGGAGAAGGGCGGAGAGAAAAGTAGGTTTGCATTTTTGGAACCCTGGTGGGGAGAACATAATGTTTTGAGATGCTGTTTCCCCCACTTGCGTGACGGCAAGATATTTTTGGACCCCCCCCCTTTTTTTAAAAAGTGGCCAACTCTTTTCCTGCGACTTTTGAGGAAGGAGAGAGGGTTAGCAGAAACAAGGTCAGCTAAAATTGGATTTTGTGCTAATGAGACCGGCTTGCGTTGCTGGGTCTGGGTCTCGCTGAAATCATTTGTAAAGGTGCAGCTGAGAATTGTGTGTGTCAGTGTTAATCAGAATGGATAACGCTTCCAAAAAAGTCGGCTGAACAAATCTTTTCGGAACAAGATGACACCTTTGTCCGCTGTGTTATTTGCATAATGTTGAGGAATTAGCATAATTAGCTCGGAAGGCAGAAAGCTGCTTATTAAGACAGGAGCAAGGGTTAGTTGAGGCAGCTCTGGCCTGCAGGGGTCTCTCTTGCCATTCCTTATGTGCAGAAGTGTGAAACAACAGAATAACTGGATTGCAGGATCTTACGAATTCAGATTCATAACATGCCCATTGAACCCAAACATCTTTTAGCTCAGTTAGGGATGTGGCTGCTCCTCCCTATCATTCATGGCTGCAGCTTCATGCAGCCCACACATTTCGTGTCTAAATGTCACAAAAGGGTAGGAACTGTGAGAAATGGTTTCTTAAATGAAGAACAACTGCAACAAAAAGGTACAGTCAGCTCTCCTTATCCACAAACATTTTATCCACGGATTGAAAATACTTTAAAATATATATACATTCCAGAAAGCAAACCATTTGCCATTGTATATGTTTTCTATGCCATTGTATTGAATGGAACATGAGCATCCACAGATTTTGGTGTCCATGGGGGGGGACCCGGGAGCCAAACCCCAGCGGATAACAAGGGCCCACTGTTTCCAGTCTTTGTACTTCAAGGTTGTCCAGACTCCTTTTATATCATTATAGTGCATTTCAGGGTGATTCTCAGGGTAACATGGAAAGAGACTAGTGTCCACTGTTGTCAAATCCCCACAGTTGTGGACTTCCAGAATTAGACTGTTTCAGGACAAGGAGGCTCAACATCCATAATTGATAGCCACCAGGAAGATGCTCTCCAAACACATCTGAGATGGTGGCGGGACTGAGAGAAAGCTCTTCTCCAAAGACCTTAAAACTCTGGCATGTTCCTGTGGGGAGATAACAAGGGTTCAGGTAATCTGGGCCCAAGCCTTCCTTCCTAGAGTAAAGCCCTTCTCAAATCCGAAGAAGTGCCTGCTTAGGTTTAAAGACACAGCGAGGAGGAGTGAAGGAACGGATTGCTGCGCAGGCTTGGCTTGTGCGTTCCTGTTGCCACAGTTACAGCAGCGTTGTTTTGACAGCATTGCCGCACTGCTACGCAAACAGGGGCCCCACAGTGGCCTATGTTTCTAAACAGGTCAAGCCTGAATTTCAGCCCTATCTCAACCTGTTTTTCTCCCTTACATTCTTGGATCTGCCTGTCCCTTTGAGTCCTTCTAGTTGCTGCAAGAGCCATGTGGAGTTTGTGCCTTTGTGCTCATTTTGGAGTGAATTCACTTCTAACTGGGATAATGCGGTTTGTTGTGCAAGAGTGAAAGGACACCAAACGCCAGGGTCATCACTAGTGGGATGTAAGGGATTTCACTGAGGACACAGAGGCTGCATCTACACTGCAGAATTAATGCAGTTTGACACCACTTTAACTGCCATGACTGGAGAATTCTGGGATTTGTACAGTAGTTAAAGTGGTGTCAAACTGCATTCATTCTGCAGTGTGATAAGCAACCTTGGAGTGAATAGACATATTGATTTATTTATGTTTTAAAAAGGGAACAGCACTCATCTTTCCATTTGTTTTCCAGGTGTATTGGGTGAAAAATGGGCAGGAGAGATGACACCCCTTCTTTGTTTTCTCAGCAGTTGCATGTTTGTCACACATGTCTAGAGCCGGTGTTTTTGTTTCCCCCTTCCTTTCCTCTCCCAGAATGAAGCAATAATGAGATGAATCACCGGTGGCCCATTTGCAGTCGCTCTCGGTTGTAGGTGCCACCCTCCTTCATTAATCAGGGGAGAAATACAACATTGGATCAATTAGCCTCTTAATGAATTCCCACCGCCGCTGCTCCCAGAATGGCTGCCGACAAAACCAGGGGTTGGGTGCTCTTTGGAAATAAAGGAACCAGTTGAGGGAAAAGCTAGAAAGCTGTCCCTTTTGTCTCTCTCTCTCTCTCTCTCTCTCTCTCTCTCCATCCTGGTTTTTCACACAATCTTTCCATGGTGAGAATGAAAACAACTTGGCTGGCAAAGAAAATAACACTCAGCAGGCAGAGGATATCTCTGCTTTGGAAATGCTGCTTCTCTAGCAGTGGAAATGTTTCTCAGCAGTGGGAGAAGGGGATGTTGAAAGATGCTTTCCTTGGAGAGGTCTGGAGACTTGCATGCTGCTTTTTGCCCTGAAGCACTTTGTGTGTTGTAGGACTGGCCTCCTTTCCTCCTGGGTACACTTCTCAGTGTCTTCTAGTTAATTTGGAAGCAAGGCAGTGGTGGAGATGGCTTTCTTTGTCCCAAGGAGGGTTAAATAATTTGGAGCAGAGCAGGTTGGAAAGCGGAAACTGCACTGTCAGAGCCTTGAACTTGGCATGGTTTCATCAGTGGTCAACTGAGGAGTTGGAACAAAGGTAGTTTTAATGGGCAAACTGGGGGAAGAGATGTTCATTTTCCAAAGTAAATAGGCATAGGCTCAAGCTAGGGACTTTAAAAGAGAGAGGGAGATGTACAGTGTGATTTCCCCCCTTTTTATTTGATGATAAATCTCATTGCATTGAGTGAGGCTTTCCCCCCCGACAGTATTTTAAAAAGTTATTTTTGGGAGTCACATCTCCTAAATTACTTACCCTGGAAAGTGGTTGTGCAAGGAAGAGGCTTATGCCAATTGTTGTTCAAAAAGGTAACTTTCCCAGGAAAACACACACAGAACCACAGTTCTAAAAGAGTTCTTTTCCTGACCAGGCTGCTCTCTTCCCTCCCAAAACACAGCAACCCCTCCTTTTAAAAGCGGAAAGATGTCTAATTTGTGTCTGATCTAGTTTCGGTTGTCTAACTCTTGTATTTTTGCCCCTTTCCAGTTTCCTTTTGGTCGACGTTTGCCCTGCGACATCTACTGGCACGCCGTGTCATTTCACGATAATGCCATCTATTCAGGCCTAGTCAACAAATTTCCAGGTAATTGAATGCTGTGCTGCAAATTAAAACTGTGATTGAATGGAGAGGTTAATTGTTGCACGGCTGACCCCCTTCAGCATGATCTTCCCCAAACAAACCTGTCGCTTGTTGTTGTGGTGGTGGTGTGCCTTTGAGCTGGCTTTGACTTCTGATGACCCTCTCCCAGGGTTTTCTAGGTGAGATTTCTTCAGAGGATGTTGACCATTGCCTTCCTCTGGGACTGAGAGAGTGTGACTTGCCCAGGGCCGCTCATGGGTTTCCATGGCTGAGCAGGGATTTGAAACCTGGTCTCCTGGAGTCATAGTCCAACATTCAAACGATTACGCTCTTTTTAAAAAAAACATTTGGCAGCTGCGTCATCTTTTAGGGTTGACCTTTTGTTTGTTTTGACTCTATAGTATTCGTTATTCTGGTCCGGTAAAAACTGTTGCTGCCTCCAGGCCTGGCCCTAGCTGACACTTTCCTTCTTCTCTTTCCTCAGGCATGACTGAAATGGTGCGCAAGATCACGCTGAGCCGTGCCATGCGGACAATGCAGGAGCTCTTCCCCGAGGAGTACAACTTCTACCCCCGCTCCTGGATCCTGCCGGAGGAGTTCGCCATCTTTCTGGCTGAGGTCTGTAGCTGTTTCCCTTTTCTTTTCTCTCTGTGTGGGATGGTCCCAAATTTCCTGAAGCCAGTGGCAGTACTGTGACTTCCAGTTTGGTGGAGGGGTGACTCTGCTCTGGGTTTTAAAGGAACTTTAGACCATCTAAATTGCCTTTGAGGCACTCTGGGTAAAGTAAAGTAGAATACAAAAGAAAACAATGATAACAGAGTACTTTTGGAACAATGGCTGAGATCCTGCATCACAGTCTATATTTGATAACTTTATGAATTTGTAACTTTGTAGCAGAAACACAACAAAACCTCGTTAGGCAATTGTAGAGATGTGGGTCTGGGCACTGGCCAGAGTCTTCTAATGCACATTGAACACTTCTGATGTGCATCAAGCACGGCTGTTGTGCTTCATTACTTCCTAGCCTGTGTCTGGTTGTGCATCAGGAAATATGCCAATGTGCATTGGTGCCCATGGAGCATTGCACCATGGAGCATCAGTCACTCCACTATTGTGGAACGGATGCCTGTTTGTTGTAATGTCATCATGGCAGATCTTAAGTGAACGTTGTCAACATTGCGAGAGTACTAAATTCAATTTTGCACTCATGTAAGGCTTGTTATGAAGATGTAAGTCCCAACCACAACGCCAGCTTATGACTGCAACTATTCACTTTTACAGTTCTTCCCTTGGTTCTTCCCAAGGAGGGCAATTTTGGCTCCTGCCCACCCCAGGTATTTTAGCCACCAGAGACTCTGCCTCCACCAAATGAGCAAGATCCTCTCCTCTCCCCTTCCCAGCGACATTTCCATGGAAGCCCGGATGAGTCGTTTTTTGAGGGAAAAACAGATGGGCGATAAAACAGCCCCACAGATGGTCCTCCGTCTGTGCTTTAAGGGGAAAGTGCCAGTTTTGTTACCAAACATCACATTTCACGCCACTTCTACGAACATCAAGAGGATGTGAAATTCCGTCTCGTAAAGTTTCATAAAGTGGGAGATGATGGGAAAGGGAACTTTTTGGGTTTTTCTAAAAGTTTACTTATTCTTCCTCCCTTCCACCTCAAAACACGCTAAACTGCTGTACTGGGGCTCAAGGAAGCAGACAGAGAAAGAGATTTATTTTTAAGTTGGGATGGGCAACGTGCGGCACTTAGGCTATATGTGGCACCCAGAACTATTTGTATGGCTCCCAGGCCACAGTGGTGCATTGCAGTTTGCTGTAAGTGATATTTCTTCTCTTGTGGCTATCATTTTTGCCATTTTCCCAAAAAGGCCATGGGGCAGACTGAGGGTTGGGGGTGAAAACCAACTGTATGTCTATGAATGTAACAGGATATAAATTAAATACACGAGAAAATAATAATAATAATAGGATTTATTTATATGCCGCCCAATCACTGGGAATCCGGGTGGCTTACAACAGAGGGGATAATAAACTGAGCATCTGGTGTGCATACATAATTTCTTCTTAGAAATGAAGATCCCTCACTGAGTGTGGACATTCTTTCACCTTAAATTCTTTAGCTGTTGTGAAAATATAGTAAGGCACTCTGATTCCCCCTAAGGAGGAGGTGAGATACAATGGATGAAAATACACCTTCTGGTTTCCTGTTTTAGGTTCACATGATCAAAGACACCAATCCTTCGTGGAGGCCCACCTTTATCGTGAAGCCCGATGGTGGATGTCAGGGGGACGGGATATACCTCATTAAAGACCCTGGCGATGTCCGGATGACGGGCAACCTCCAGACGAGGCCTGCGGTGGTCCAGGAGTACATGTCCAAGCCTTTCCTGATCGACAAGCTCAAGTTCGACATCCGTCTGTATGTCCTGCTGAAATCCTTAGACCCTCTGGAAGTTTACGTGGCCAAAGATGGACTCTGCCGCTTCTGTACCGAGCCCTACCAGGAGCCCCACCTGAGGAACCTCCACCAGGTGTTCATGCACTTGACCAATTACTCCCTCAACATCCACAGCGGGAACTTTGTCCACTCAGACAGTGCCAACACAGGCAGCAAAAGGACGTTTTGTAGCATCTTGGACAGGCTCTCGTCCAACGGTGTCAATGTCCGGAAGGTCTGGTCTGATATCATTTCACTGGTCATCAAGACAGTGATCGCCATGGTCCCTGAGCTGAAGGTGTATTACCAGTCTGATATTCCCACAGGGAAGCCGGGGCCATCTTGTTTCCAGGTAAGCCCAGAACAACAACAGAATTCTCTTTGGGATTGACTGGGATAGAGATCAGGTCATCTTCCAGATGTTGTGGGACTGCAATTCCCAAAATAATATGCTTTGGTCTGAAGCAGGGATGTGCAAAGTGTGGCTCATGGGCTGTGTGTGGTCCTTGGAGCACCAAAATAGCCAGTTGTGCGCCCTAACATAGTACAAGATATTAATGGGATTGTGTAGAGTGTTGTATGTTTTGTGAAAACCTTTTTTGCACAAAAATACATTGTGATAGTTTTGCAAATAAATTGTCAATTGTGAAAAACTGTGGATAGAATGTGGGAAAATATAATTAAAAAAGCACAAGAAAACCCTTTTCATGTTTCCCAGCAGAGTGAAAACTTCTGATATTTTTTATTTTCATGCTTAAGAACAAAATAGGGCAAGTGTTGCATCCCTGTCTGTCACACCTCAGACTAAGAAAGGCTGGGGATGATTTGCTTGTTTGATATGAAAGTGGAAGTGGAAAGGAAGCTGTTGATGCCTCTTCTCTTTAAAGATTTTAGGGTTTGACATTCTCCTGATGAGGAATCTGAAGCCAATACTGCTGGAGGTCAATGCTAATCCCAGCATGAAAATCGAGCATGAGAAAGAGGTAAGGCTCTCACTGCACAACGCTACAGATCTAACTGATAACACGAAGTTTCCTAAGTGTTCCTCCTCCACCATGATACACAGATATATTGCTCCAGTTCAGGGAGGTTCCACTCGGGTGTCTTAATGTAAACCTCTGTGACTCTCCTTCTGCTTGGGAGGGAAGGGCAAGATTAGAAGCCAGCTGTTGGTTAAGCTCTTTCTTCTTTGGCTCTTGAACAGGGAATGAACGCATGCATATTGTAATGCATGCTGAAGCTCTGTCACTTACCAGAATATCTTTTTTTTTGGGGGGGGGTTGTATGGATTTCCAGGTTTCACCAGGAGTTTTTGAATACGTCCCCAGCCCCGTTGACGAAGAGGTTAAGGTTGCGGTCATCCGGGACACCCTCCGCTTGGTAGATCCCCACAAGAAAAAGAAGCAGGATGACATGGGGTGAGTATCACTTCGATTTCACGTTCCCTTTTCAGGTGGCATAGAGGAGGAAGACTGACAAGCCACGAATGGCTAAAGACAAGGTGGAGCAGTCAGTATTCTCATTTCTACAACCTGTGTCAGTTGCTCAAGTGTATCTTTTCCCCCTAATTTTTTGTGTTACGCAGGGTGTTACACTTTCATCCTTTTTTATAAACCAGGTTTTCATGTGTTTTAAAAATGTTGTGCTTTTAGTTTTTTTTTTTAATCTAATGGTCTTTAAAACATTGGTATCAAATAGACTATAGCTGTACTTTGTTTTAATAGTGTAAAAAACACCTTGGGTTCTGTACCAGGAGAGAAGTGGGGTAATCGAAGAAATAAATGTATCTGTCCCCCCACCTCTTCAAAGATGTCCATGTAGGCAGCTGTCACAACATCTTGTGGCAGTGAGTCCCGCGGTTTAACTATTCGCCACGTCCAGAACACTTTCCTTTGTTATCGGCCCTGAAGACTCTCCTATTCAGCTTTAGCAGATTATCATTTTGGGTTCTAGGATTATGGGTAAGGGAGAATAAACTCCCCAACAGTGGTCAGTGGGTCTTTTCTAGGAGAGACCGTCCTGGCGGCTTGGCCCCACTTTGCAATGGGGAGCCGTCCCTTCTGGCTCTCTGGCGTCGGTCTAACGGCGGAGGGTTTAATGACCAGCCTGCTTCCCTCCTTTCCCCGGCAGCCTCTCTTCCGCCTCCCCTCCCTTGGCACTGTGTTTTCATTTTAATAGCTCTCTCTAATATTAGATCCAAGAGGCCTTAGTAATTTGCACTTTCTGTTCTACATATTTTCGATTCCCTGGCATCATCTCCAACTCTTGAAATCCTGCAGTAGCAGATTTGCATATCCATTCAGTATGAAAGCCACACGATGATGGAACCCGGTGATGAATTGCTTATCTCATCCTGGCTGAAATGTGTGGAAATTGCATGTTAAAAAAAAAAATCATCCCCTTGTTTGGAGAGAATAAACATGGCCTTTCAAAAGAACGCTGCTCCCCTCCACCCACCATTTCTCTTTCTCTCCAACCCAGCAATCTATCCCAGCACAAAAGCTCTCTTGGGCAGAACCCAAAGCCATCCAAAGCAAAAAGGTCATATTTCCCAGAAAGAAATGCAGAGGTCTTTCTTGGACCATTGCTGAGACGGAGAGGATGCAGGCGGAAGCCGTTTACGTTTCACCATTTGTACTGTATTATTTCTCATACCCACACAGCCAAAAGTCCTTGGTTACTTATTTCCCCCCTCCCATAATTAAAAACAGAGCTGGGAGAAGTTACTTCATTGGACTACAACTCCCAGAGACCCTGCTGGCCATGTGATGCAAAAGCTCTGATTAATATTTATAAGAAGAGCACTGCTAGTTCCTTTGCTGGTGGAGGACTGGACTATAAAACCCCTTCTATGATTCCATGGATCACCGACCAAAGATACTATCCAATCCAGGAGCCCACTTCCCACAGTGGTCCCAGAAGATTGACTGATTGTTGGAATGGAGTTGGGGAAGAAAAAGTGGCGCAGGAACCAAATAGAGTAGTTGGAACGTAACAGAACTGCTGTGCGCTGCAAAATTTTGTTGCAGTTCTCCTCTCTGCTCGGTTTCGTTGCTCTTTTCGTTGCTCCAATAATGTTCAGCACTTTGTGCTTTTTGCTGACAAAGTTGATGAAATGAGTTGAGAAAGTGAAGATTGGCTTAACAGGGATGGGTTTGATCTGCTGCTAATTATCCCCTCAATTAAAACAAATGAAGTGTCTCAATGAAACTAAGTCTTTTTAAAGGCAGTGTCCTAAAGCTTTCCTGCTGTCTGGAAAAATTAACAGCTCAGAGAAAGCTCCTGCTGCCCTTTAGGGAGGCCTGATATCTTTCCCTTGTGATGTTTATCTTTTACAAGGAGTGATTCCCACCCCCAAACCTCCCCTATTTCCCATTTTCTCCATTTTGATGGGCCCAGTTCTCTCTTAAAACACTCCCTGTCAGGAATTGGCTGGTGATTTATTTCCGAAAAACACATTTCAGAACAGGAAAAAGGATCAACCAAACAATTAAAAGTGTGTGTGTGTGCATCCCTCAGATGTCAAAACCCTGTTTTCTTGTTGCCGTGTGCCTTCAAGTTGACTGATTTATGGCAGCCATATTCTAGGGTTCATTATTCCAGGGAGGTTTCTCACCATCCTCTGAGACTGATAGAGTATGATTAGCCCAAAGTCATCCAGTGGGTTTCCATGGCTAAGCGGGGATTCGAACCTTGGTTCTCACTGGCCAACTGATGGCAACCTTCTCCTAGGGTTTTCTTGGCAGGATATATTATTCAGAGGAGCTTTGCCATAGCCTTCCTCTGAGGCAGAGAGAGTGTGACTTGCCCAAGCGCAGTTCTTGTTCTCCTTTTGCAGTTGTGCATAGCTTTCTCCTCCATTTCCCATCACTGTGTTCTCGAAGCAATTTGAGCAACGAGGCTAAAGCGTCTGTGTGTAGAAACAACAGCACAAAATGACATGTATGTATTGGGGATTGTTGTGAACACACAAACCTCCGTGTCATTAAGACCATGATTCATGGCCCTCGTGGCTTGGATCTGTGCGCCCAAACAAAATTATATTTCTCAAATGCTTTTGCAAACCATTTTTGTAAGGATCTTGGTGGCAGCAGAGTGTGTGAACAGAGAGGGAGCCTGGATGGGTAGCTGGGTAGGTGGGCTGACACCTCTGTAGTTGCAACAGTCAAATTAAAATCTTGCAAACACTAGACTTAATTGCTGACAGTTTATTTGAAATTGTTAAAAGTTCTCTTTGGTGGTGGGGTTTGCACAGAGGAAGAGATATGATTTTTTTGAACAAAGCTTTTAGACTTAAATTGGGATGGGGAAAGTGTGTACATTTTTGCATGTGTAAGTGTGTGTATGTATGTGTGTGTCTATATATATAATTTTAGAAATTGCCATCAAGCGTTTGCCTGTCTGCCTGGTGTTTAATTGGGAGTCGTGTGCATGGCTTTCTCTGGTGCGCGCTCCAAATGGCTTTTGACGATCCTTTTCTCTCCACATCATCCCCATCTCTCTCCCCGCAGCGCTTAATGATTCGGCTTCCCTGTCGTGCCAAAAGGAAATATTTGAGTCCTGCTTTATTAGCGCTAATTAGCCTGGAGAAAAATTGGGAAAGAGTTCCTTCTTTCTTCCCTCCCGACAAATAATAAGTGTAGCGGCTTTAGTAACCCACTTTTGTCGTTTTTTGTTTTGCTGCAGTTTCTCTTTTACGAGGCTCGAGAGGAGCGTATGGAACTGTCCTACGAACGGAGGATGGGAGTGTGTGTGTGTTGCCAGAGAGTTTTTGTGGCCCTATGCCCTGCTCAAAGACTCACAATTCTTGTAATTTTTTGAATTTATTTTGCCCCCAAATCCCTCCCAGAGAGTATGGGTGACAATTGTGCCACATGTGTGCCCCCTTGTCATTTTAGTCCTAGGAGATGCCATTTTTTCCCCCAGAGGAGAAGTGACCTGGATGTCCATTTCTGAGCTACTTTCTGTTAGCAAAAAGGCTTCACCAGGCCTAAAGTGCCCAGAGTGGCTTCAAAACATTTCCCCCATGGCCTCTAAGTAGCACTGTCTCAGCCTCAGAGGAAGGCAATGGCAAAATCCCTCGGAACAAATCTTGCCAACAAAACAC
Organism: Sceloporus undulatus; assembly: GCF_019175285.1. Taxonomy (NCBI): domain Eukaryota; kingdom Metazoa; phylum Chordata; class Lepidosauria; order Squamata; family Phrynosomatidae; genus Sceloporus; species Sceloporus undulatus. The sequence continues at coordinate 12,185,737 of NC_056528.1, read as the reverse complement.
CTTGGGGACACCATAATTCAGAAATTACTTGAAGGCACACAACAAGAGCAACCCAAATTTTCACTTGGTTTCCTAGTCAGCTGGATCCCTGAAAAACAAGAGAAACAAACAGCTGCTTTCCGCCTTTGCAGAACGACTCCTGTCCTTTTCATTTATAGTGCTAAGGTGCTAATGTAGTTCCCTGCCTCTCACATTTCAAGCATAATTTATTCTTTAGTTCTTAGCTTCGGATACGCGGCAGCATTTTGCAGCTTAACAAACCGTAGTACCTGGGGACTTCCCCAGACTTGCTATCAGGGCAGTCTGCACCAGCTAGCAAGTGGGCTGGCTCGACGTCTGCAATTTAGGATACCTTTTTTGCAGTTTGTAACTCCTACCCCACAGCATTTGAGTAGGATACAGCCTTCTGGAAGTCAAAAGGATCGAATGCATGAATCTTCTTGGGCTTCTTTGGCCTAAAGGGTCCAACACTCTGCTCTGCGCATCACAATTCAAGAAGGATATTGACAAGCTGTCCAGAGGAGGGCAACCAAAAGGATCAAAGGTCTGAAAACGAAGCCTTATGAGGAATGACTGGGGATGTTTAGCTTGGAGAAGAGAAAACCAAGAGGTTATGTGATAACTATCTTTAAATATCTGAAGGGATGTTGTGGAGAAGATGGCACCAGCTTATTTTTTGCAATTCCAGAGAGCAGAACATGGATCCAGATTACAAGAGCAGTGTTTCCACCTAAACATGAGGATGAGCTGTACAAGGAGGAATGCTGTGAATTGGTTTACCATGAACCCCAAGTGGAATAGTTCCCATTTCATAGGAAAGTGGCAACCACCTGATTAAGAACTGCAGCATAAATCTTCCCTCTCTTTTGCTCCACCTTCTCCTGGTACAAAACATCCTGTAAAGCGAACATTTTTTGTTTTGTTCTTAAAAAATTGTCATCTTCCAGACAGCAGCTCCGGCCTCCATGCGACTTTGAACTTGACAGCTGCCATTTGGGCCACAGTTGTAAATCTCGGAGCCTTTAATTAGCTGTTGGAAATGTAGCTGAGGGACACCCGTACCAAAGTGTATTAGCATAAAGATTAAGGCCACGGAGAAGGATGAGGAGATGGTGCAGACAGGGGGAAGAAACGTTAATAAATTAGTAATCATGTTTAAAAGATAAGCAGTCTCTTGGATTTTCATAAGCTTTGTTCAAATTGAAATCCTTTCTCTCTTCCCCCCCCCCCCCCCCCGTTCCTGACTCCACAACTTCCTTCTTCTTCCTCCAAACGTCGTTAATACATTTCTCCACTGGTGATCCCTTCTGAAGGAGGATCTGTCGCCACTCGGAAAATTAGAGAAATGAATGTATCGGGGTCAGATATTAGTATGTAAATGAGACACTGCTTTTTAGACAGAAAAAAAATCGGGATGGCACTGGGTGGCCCTCGCCTCATGGCTGGCCTTTGGTTCGCTTAATCTAATTGTCTTGGCCAGCTCTACACTGTCCTCCGGCAGAAGAATTTGTGAAGAGTCACGGTTCAGTTGCTACTACTCTCATTTTCCTGCTTCTCTTCTTCATGAGTCTCCTTCCATCTATCAGAGTAACATTCAGAGTTTGGCCTCCCAACAGAAGATAACCCAGGTTTGAAGATTCTCCCCAAATTGTCCAGTTCTGAAGGAAAAATGGGTGTCCACGGTTGCTTGGTTTTTAACATTTGCTAGGCCACTTTATGGCCCAGACCCCTAAAACAGTACAGAGTCAAAGCAGCATGTGCTTGGGATTGGCATCACAAACTGATACATCCTTAGGTGATTGATAAATATATATATTTAAAAGCCATGCTGTAAAACAGGGTTTTTGGGGGGAAAAAGCAGTTTGGGGAAAATCATTGAAATTTGGAATATTATTAGTAGTAGGAACTTCTTGACTGTAAGAGCTGTTTGCCCCTGTAAGGAACTGCCGCAGGGGGTGGTTGACTGTTTTGGTGGCTCTGAACATAACTTCCCTCCTGCCCTGTCTTCTCCTTCTTTATTTTTATTTCACACAGCACAAAAATGGTTCCTTCCAAACACAAGTAAATGTTTGCACCCAGTTTCTTTCCTAAATGCCCTTGACGTTGGCTTGTGGCAACACAGACCCCAGCAGGGTGTTAATGGACAAACAACACAATTGCTTCTCCTGGGGGAAACAGTTCAGGGAAACACCAAAGACACTAATGCAGTTTTTGTGTTGTCACTGTTTGAACAGCAGAGCTGAACTTGCGTCTCCAGGAGAGGAAGAAGAAAGAGGAGGAGGAGGAGAAGACGACTTCCTTGATGAAGAATTGATAGAAAAACCTGAGCTGGATAGCGGCCAAAGCCCAGAGGAGAAGGTGCCTGCCCTGTGCCTGAAGCAGGTGTTCCCAAAGTACGCCAAGCAATTCGACTACTTGCGACTGGTGGAACGGATTGCAGCTCTCTTCATCCGCTTCCTGGGTGTCAAAGGGACAACCAAGCTGGGACCCACAGCCTTCCGGACATTTATCAGGTGAAAGGGTAGGGGTTACTCCTCCCACAAAAGTGTGTAAGTCCTTGGAGCTTGGATAGTTGCTTTATTCAAGCAGTCCATGCTTATTATTCATTTCAGTGCTTGATGTCATTATTCACTGTAGTGTTGGAGAAAGTAACTGTGTCTCCAAAAACTTATTTTGTAAAGTGTGATAAAGAACTTTGGAAAGCCTTTGGAAAGTTCAGATGAAAAGCCAAAGTGCCACTGTTGTTTATAAAAGGCTTACAATGTGTATTTAAGGATGTTTCAGTAATAAAAGACAGGATGAGTGATTTGCCCTATCCTGCAAGTACCCCCAAGGAGCTGAAATGAAGAACAGTCTGCTTGCCAGGGTTGAACCCGCTCCCCCCAAAACCCTGTCCTGCTGCCTGTGTTGCTGGTTTCGACTCGACTTGTAACTCGCTCCTTCTGAACTCTGTGTCCAATTAGGGTGACCTTTTGATCATTTTCTGTCTCCTCCTCCATTTCTTTCTTTCTGCTGTATTAGAAACAGCAAGATAAGCAACAGTGGCTTCAGCATGGCTGCCGCAGATATCCTCTACATTGACATCACGCGAAGGGGCAGCAGCTTTGGGATGGATCAGAGAGATTCAGGTGAGCTTTCCATTTTTAAAAAAAATGCTGAATCAGAGGATGGGGATCTTTTCTGCAGATTCCCCCCTTCCTGAATGTTAAGAGGCAATTACATATATGCCATGGTAGCAGTGTCACTTCCTCTTGTAAAAAAAGACTTCTCCTTGTCATAAAATGCCCCCCCCCCCAATCAAGATGAAAATGCCTCTCTTGTCCCTTAGAAGGACTTGGGAGGGGTACTGTATTTGTTTTGCAGGGGGCTGCCTCCAAGTTCTCCTGGGTACCCAGGGAGTCTCTCTAGCCTCTCATTGGTGCTCAGTTCTTCTTGGGGTCACCCAAGCTAAGAATCCCATATTCATTTTAATTTTTAGGGAGTCAGGTTTTCTTGTCTTTAAGCAGGGACAAAACTCATAGTAGCTGATGGCTTCTAATGTCAGTGAAAGGTGTGTGTGTGAATCTGTTCTGGGCTTTAGACTGAACTTAAAAGTAGCTATCCAAGGCCCTGAGCCACATTTATCCCTAATAGATTAGCCGCCACGGGCAGATCCTTTAAAGCTCCTTCATGCTACAACTAAGAGCAGATACACTCCTCAGTGACATGGAAGCCCTCAACCCTCCACTGGCGGAGAAAAGGAGATGCTAAACCCACCCTCGAATTTTCGCAGGGGCACCTGCAGATTTAGAATTGGCGGTGGAAAGCTGGGCAGCCGGCCCAGAAGCGAGGAGACGTTGTCTGCCTTTGCTGGAAATAAAGTTAGCAGAAATGTCCAACTTTTTTGAGTTCCATTAGTAAGTACCAAAATTGATGGGCAATCAGAAGCAGGAGGAAGCTTATTTTTCATGTTTATCGCTTGAAACGAGCGTTGCCATCTGGCCCATTGTTAATTCTGGATTAGCGCTTGGTTGGGGGGTTTTGGGGAGTGGTGGTTTGCATCTTAAATTGCTGCACATAAGCAGAATCTGTTGTTCATGGGATGTCACTGGCAACAGATTTGTGCGAGTGCCTTTTTTGTGTGTGGCTGTTGTTGTTTATCGGCACTGCATCTTTTGTTTTGCTGACCAGAGTGGGGTGATAAGACAAATATTTTATTTATGCTGCATTGAAGGTACCACAGTCCTTCCTCCCTCCCTCCTCTCTGAAAGCTTCTGTGCTTCCCTTTGAGCCATTCAAAATACATCTGCTCTGCAAATTTCCTGGATTCTTTTCCTCAGGCAAAATTGCACCTTTCATAGTCCTGGCTGCCAGCCGCTTTCCGGGCAACTGTGCGGTTTGTGCGTTTCCTGAGTTCCCTGGTGCTTACCTTCCTCACTGCCAGTGAGACCCTGCCATGCCACATCCTGGGCCATTAGAGATAAAATATCACCCTACTGTGCCCACCAACATTTCACAGGTGAAAACTGGGATATATGTGGCCAAACGCCATGAAAGTGTGGTGGAAATCGCAAAAGTGAATAAAGAGGAGGGACAGATAAGCCAGGAGAGGCTGCAGCAGTTTGCTTTTGCCTGAGTCTAAAGGGAAGTGCAAGACTCCCCCTCCTCCTCTCCTCCTGCTTTCTCTTTCACAGAGCTTCCTGTCTCTTTCTGGAGTCCTTAGGTTACAAGCAAAGAAAGCTATACCCGGGGATGCCTTGTGCTTTTGTGATCTGACAAGCCTTATAAAAATTCATTCTGGAGAGGGAACCTAAATGGTGTCACTTCTGAAGGCTCATAAAAGCAAAGGCCTGTTGAAAAGGCAAGATTTAAAACTCAAATTTGAGGGAAGCAATTACTTCTGTTTTACAATTGACTCTTCTCTTCTCTCTCTTTTTCTCTCTTCCCTGTGTGTGTGTCTTTCTTATCAATTTTTTAATATCCACTCTGTTTCCCAGTGAACCTTAACAACAGGAAGCCTCAAATGCTCATTTTGCATCTCTTACACTCATTCAATTGTCAGGTTTTATTAAAAATGGTAATGGATGGGTCTTATTTTAATATCCACAAAGTAGGCTCATAGTAGGGAACTGTGAAGCGAAATTAGTGTTTATCAACCGAGGGGCTTTGGAGAGGAAAAAAAATCCCCCCCCTCGAGAGGAATGGGCGGAAACAGGTTTCATTACCTGAAATGTGAAGTAGACCTTTGAATGGCGGAAGGGGTCTGATATGCCTCCCCCTAAACTCATCATTTATGACAGGAAAAAGTAATCATTTGCTTGAGGAGGAAACAGAGAGACTCTATTCACAGGCTAAATGGGAAGACAACAAGAGACAGAGTTAAAGACTGCTTGTTTGTGGATACTTCTGCCCCACCATTGGCTCTCCTTCTGCAATATCCCAGCATGCCCAACAGATTTCTAACCCACCAGGCCTGGCATCCTGTTAGTGACTTATGTGCGTCTATGTCCCTTTTTGGACAGGGCACAGGGGGCTATTCTCTTGCTCTTGTTCTCTCCCTCTATTCCACCATGACTGATAACACAACATCTGGAATTTGCGTCTGTTTAGCTCCGATAAACCTGGCAGGCTCTTTGCCAGGCAGTTTGCTGCCCACCTTGCGGCTGACCCCAACCGTAGCCCTCACTTGAGGCAAATTATACCTCAGAGCATAATTGCGCCTTTTCAGATTACTTCTTTCTTCTCTTCCCCTTGCCTGAGGAAGCCTGAATTGAATGGACAAACAATGACCACACACAAATGCACACACAAAGCCTCATCTGGAAAATTGTTCTTTAGCACTTGCACTTAATAGCCAAGTAAGCCTCTCAAAGAGGCATTTCCCTGACAGAATTAGAGAGTCACAGAATCTTAGAGTTGGAAAGGATGCCAAAGGGACAGGCAGGAATCCACAAGTACAGCACTTCTGAAAGGTGCCTTTCCAGGCTCCAGCTTTCTTGGCTTCTGGGTTGGGGGTCTTGCATAAAAATAAAGGATCCCCTCCAGTATTTTTATGGAGATGCGTGTTTTTGGAGTTTGGTGTTTTTGTTTTGAAAATTTAAATACAAATGGGAAAAAAAGTTATCAAACTCTTGCAGTGGGAGAAAACTGTTGACATTTATTCATTCTCACACGCGGAGATAAAGTAAGAGTATGTTTGTGTCACTGCTCCTTTCAGACATCCCCTTTTCCCTCTCTTTGTCTTCCAGGGATGGGCCTGCAGGCTTTTGTGGAAGCGGTCTGTTTCCTGGCTCAGCGGAGGTACAAATCCCTCTCCCTCCACGAACAAGTGGAGCTGCTGGTTGACTTCTGTGAGTACAACTTGGCTGCCCTGGATGAGAAGCGCCAAACCTGCAGCCGACTCCTCCCCGAGCGCCGGACCACCCTGGTCACCTGCCACCATGACAAGCTGCAGCTCAGTCCTGCTGTTCACGCAACGCCGCCATGCCACGGCACGTCAGCCCATAAACTGGTCGACTACAGAGGTCCCCAGCCCTAAAGAGGTCACCATTCATGGGGAGGCATGAGAAACAAACCTCTGAGGAGTTGGAAGCCACTCTGCGCCACCAGAGGTGGAAGTGGAATCCTCCTCTTCCCACCTTAAGAGACCTATTTTTTATTTATTGCTGTCTGCCCTAGATTGAGGCTCCTTCACCCAAATCCTTGCAGTTGGTGCAAGACCTGCTGATTCACAACATCCCAGTCAGAGGCTGTAATGTGGCCGGCAGACTCTCTTATGTTTCAGGTTGATGAAAGTCATCTCTTGAAGGCTGGAGACATCAGGCGGGTCAGAACTGACACCAGAGATGGAAAGACCTTGCTAAAGCGAGTCCAGCTTGTGGCATCCCTTGTCAAAGAGGGCTAGGAGGAAGCAGCCTCCGGTTGTGTGTTTTGCATTGCAGGAGGTGATGGGAGAGATTGTGATTAGGACAGAGCAGCGTATGAGAGAGAGAGGAGATGTTGGTTATGGAGAACTAAAATCCTATTTATTTATTTCAGACATTTTGTGAGGGCTTGTTTCATCCAAATGGACTGGAAAGTGTGCACAAAGGTGCCACTGTAGGCATGCTGTGTAATTCTGTAACTGGGCACCTTCTCTGCTTGCAGAAGGTCCCAGCCAAATTTGAGGGCTGCATAGGAAGCTGTGGCTTGATTTTGGCTCCTTGGATCCAATGTGCGCACATACAAGCTTCATAGAGGTGGGGTTTGGGTGGGAGATAGGCTTCCTCAAGGCTGGGCTTTCATCCTGAGCTGCTGCTCCATGGGAATGCCAGCACCCTTGCATGCCACCCGGGGCTGAACAATTAGCACCCGTCCAGGACAGCTGGGCGTAAGATTAAATTAAATATGTTACTTAGGATCTGCTTTCAGAAACACTTCAGCAAGACTGCATCGGCCATTCCACTATTGCACAGGACACAGGCAGATGTTTGCTTGGAGTGTTCACCTTTTCAAAATTGGAAGCTGTTGTTAAAATAAAAAAGCAAAAGGGCAAGTTTCTAGATGATGAAAGATGAAAGTGCACCAGTGAGACCTGTCAATTTTTTTAAAAAATAACAGAAGCTGAAAGTTCTGGGTTTTTGTGGCATGGGGCTAGAGAACTGGAGCAGGATTTCCAGAGACCAGAGGGGCAAGCAATTTCCTCATTCCCTTTCCCTTAATTCCCGGCAGTAAGAGTTTTACTGAGCTAAAGCCTGCTGGTGTTTTGCCCCGCTCTGCAAGATTTTATCTGACATTGAACCTGGCTCTCAGATTGAAAGAGGTCCTCTGTTCTTGGGGTTTCCATGTAGAAGAACTGAACCAGCCGTGCCCATTTATCATATGGGTATCCACAAGAGTTGGGGATCAAGGGTTTGACAGTCTTGGCCCCTGTCTCATGTATGAAAAGAAGCATGCTCTTTTTTTCCCCCCAGCAGAAGCATTGCCAGGGATGGGCAAGAATCCTTGCTCCCCGTTGGAGATGCTGTCAGAGTCTGCCATTGCCACTAGCGGGCAAGATTGGCACTTCATTCAAACGGCCATGAGCTGCATGAGAAAGCCCTTGTGTCTCTCAGCTTTCATTTCTAGCCCACTTTCCCACTTCCTGAAGCTGGCATGACTTTTTTGAGCGGCTGGCAATTTGGGTGCAGAGAGCTGTTTCTCTCTGTCACTCAGAAACCCAGAGTCCATCTATTTTTGCACTGCCCAGAAAGCTGTTCTCTGCGATGTGCCTGTCACAGGAATATAGACCCAGCGTTGTCATTGTCCCTTGGGGACGTCTTAAGTGGCACTACACTTCTTCACCTCTCTTTCTCAGAAAGCCTTCTTTCCCTTCTCTCCTGATCTTATTTGATGACCACAGAATTGAATAATTTTTCTCTCTTTTCCTTGAAACTGATGCTGTCTTGGGATAGAGATTCTCTGCCTTTAGCCCCTGTGCCTCAGGCATAGGGCAAAGTTTCTGGCAAAAAGATGCTTGGAGGGTTTCTCTGCAGTTAGCCAAAGGAGCAGAGTGGCCTTGCAGAAGTGGGAATGGATGGGGAATATTTAGGGGAAAGAGCAGTATCTTTCTGGGACCTGGCATAGAAGAGGAGCGGCTGTAAACATTGACCCAGTTTACTAATATCCCCACAAATGAACCAAGCCAAACATCATCCAGTCCCTTCCTTTCCCACCAGAACTTCTAGAAAAGTGGGGACTTCCAGAAAGCAGAAGGTGAGGAGAGAAACCGGGACATTTTAAAAGCAGCTTAAAAAGTGGGATGACAGAGGATTAATTAGGACGGTCCTTGCCAAATCAGGACCATTGAAGGTCTGTGATACATAGTCCTTCCCATCTGTAATACATAGTCCTGCCAGCCTCTTTTCATTGCTTCACTGGGACCTGTGAATAATGCCCAAATGTCCCAGGTCTAAGCCCTGAGGAGTTTGTTCTAATTCAGAAGTAAGCCCCATAGGCTTAAAAAGGTCTTTGCAGGATTTTGGGATCCCCTTACATTTTAGTGAGCTGCCTGCAATGATCTTAGCCTCAAAACCAAGTGCGAAATGCCCCTTGCTCCGTTGTCTCTCCACTTTGGAGGCTCCTTGCATCAGCCTAGTCTTAATTGAAATTCTTTTAGCACTCTGTTCCTTTGTAGCTGGATTAGACTCTACTGATCCTTACATAATTAGACTTCAAGCCATTGTGCGTTTGTAGGACCATATTTTTTAAAGGAGAACTTGATGTGTTCTGCCCCCCTTCCCCACCCCAAAATCCAGATGGTTCCAGGTGACACTTGCTTTCAACCCACAATAAAAAAAGATATCCATAGTAGTAAGAATGGGATTGTTTTGACCAATATGTCTCCTATTCCCTCCCAGCTCTGTCCTTGTGCAATATGCTTAACATATTGTAGTGCAACAATCCAAATGGTTGAAGCCTTACCCTTGACTGTTGTCTCCTTTCTAGGGCAAAAAAGGCAATGCGTCCCAGATTCCTATTTGCCAAGCTGCTGTTAAGACACAGGAGCAGGAGAGACATTTGGCCTCCCAACCCCATTTTCCCTCTTCTTTTGCTTGGTTGGAGATTCCCCTTTTTCTCGATTGAAAAAGAGACCCATGCAAGCAATAGCTGCTGAGCTTGCCAAGAAATGAGCTAAGCATGTGTGCAGAGTCGGATGTATAATATGTATTGGCAATTACTGTAATTAGATCAGGTAGCTAATTGGTACCTTGGAGGAGGAAAGGGAACCCCCTTTTTATCAAGTCAGAGAGAGAGCGTCTGAGTGGGAAATAAGAAATAAATCCCATTTCCGGATCCAAGTCACAGGCTCCCAGGCCACTGGAAACGGGAGAATTCAAGAAGGTTCAATCTCCTATTCTAGGAAGGCTACTATCTGTAGGCCTTCTCTAGTCCAATAATTGTATTGCAAATGAGCTCCAGTTTTTCTCAAATTACAAGATCATCAGTTCTGGAGAAGCAGAGAAGCATTTTTGCTAGAAATCTGTGTTGTTGACCATCTTTTATTTCTCTGGTGTCAAACTGCTTTAATTCTCCATCTCCCCTTGGACACAGGTTTTGGACATAGCAATAATATTGTTGAAAACCATATTGCAAGAAAAGGTCAAGGAGTGGTCTCCACTTGCTTCTCTCTGGTTTTCAAAAGCATCTCTCCTCCTGGACATTATTGTTATTGTTATTATTAGTTAAAGTTTATATAGCGCCATTAAGTTTCACATGGCACTTTACATAGTCATCAACCAAAATACAGATAAAAACTAAAAATCTCAAATCAAAATGCAGCAAAATATAAACTAACCACTTTTTAAAACAAGCCTAAGAGAACAGACTATGAAGCAATGCACATTGATGCCCATCCTCTAGCTGTCGGGAATCAAGTTCTGAGCTGGACATTGTCCTGATTTGGCAGAGATGGTCAATGCTTTGCCGCCCCGCTTTTCCAGCTGCTTTTCAAACATCCTTCTCCTCCTCTTCCCCACTTTCCCTCTTTGTCCTGTGCTTCCCTTCAAGCATTGGAAATGTATTTCGCTTGACAAAATTTAAATTGCAAAAGTGGGACGGCTGAATCTCCCCTTTCCCTGAAAAGCCTCTCCTCTGCATCCGTCCGTATGGACAGCTTTTGCCCATCCTGACGTTGCTTGGCCATTTTGCTGGACCATTTGGTCTGTGAAATGTTGGGAATGTTCAAGTGGAAATGCAAGGTTTGGGGGCTTCTCCTTGGCTTGGTCTGGAGCAGTGGTTCTCAACCTTTGGTCTTCCAGACACTTTGGACTTCAGTCCCCAGAATTCCTGAGCATTGGCCATGCTGGCTGGATCTCCTGGAAGCTGAAGTCCAAAATGTCTGGAGGCCCAAACTCCATCTCCCAGAAGGCTTTGCAAAGGTGCTGCTGGCCAGGGAGGCTGATGACCTGAGGAGGCACACCTGTTGGGTTCTTCCCAGGCGCCTCAGGAGGGAAAAGCCCCCTGAATTGGGTTGAGAGGAGGAAGAGGGTGCTTCCAGCTCCCCAAAGTAAGTAAAGCCCCCATTTGTGGTCTTTTTTTTTTTTTTTTTGTGGAGAGAGGGGCAAAATGGGCATTTATCTTATTTATTCCCCTTGGTTGCAAGGCTGAGGGATAGAGCCTTCTTTTGCAAGAGCAGTTGCTCTCAGGGAAACCCAACAGCTATCCTCCGTACTCAGAACACCCAGCCTCTTGACCAAATGCAAACCTGGGCCAAATATGGCTAGTTGACAAACCCCTTTGCCTGATGGAGAAGCCGTTGTTGCTTCCAAACCTTGCAGTGTGTATTTTAGTTGGGCCAGTCGAGGGATCCCCGTTTGGTGGGTTTGGGGTGTTATTGTACCGCAGCCTGGGAGGGCCTTTTCTTGGAGCCCCTTGGACCAGCCAATACTTGAGGTTCAAGATATGCCCTTCACTTCTGTGATTATTATGGCCTCCTGTTTTTTGCTTCCTTGCATAATCTATTTTGCCCAGGCTGTTTGTTTTGCAAAATCCATCCTCTCCTTTGTGTGCAATTGTGCGTTTGCCTGGGCTCCAGTTTTAATTTAGTTTCACTGTTTGAAACGATGAAGAGTAAGCCCAGTTCTGCATGTAATGTGAATGTAAAAACTACTCAGTCGCTCGGGAATGTGTCTCCATTTCAATGGTTAGTTTGGGACTCTGGTTAGGGTTTCTAGAGCTGAAAATACGGTTTTCTCCAAACGATATATTCCCACAAGGCTTCCTTACATGTTTCACTGATATATACCTATGTGTTAAATCCATCTTTTGGCACTCGGTTTCAGGATTTGGAACCATTTGACACTGGTTGGCTATATTTTGACATGCAATGGTATTAATATCTGCTAACTGGCATGCTGCAGAAAAACTGCAACAGCTCACATTTGATGTATGAAAAAAGCAAGGAATCGTATGGGGGGATGTCTGATGTTATTTAAGCTTTGTTTCACATTTCAAGATGGCGATTCAAGCTGGCCACATTTTGTAGTTTTGAATTGGGATGTCCAAAGTGAACAATTTTTCAAGGCAGAATCCAGAATTTCTGCAGTTTCTGAATTTCTTCAGCTGTAGCAAAATTAATCCAAGGTTGCCTGTTAGTGGACTTACTTGCAATGACAACTGGTGGCTCTTGCAGGGGCTCTATGTGTGGGCCCTCCGTATTCGCTGGGGTTCGGGGCTCAGGACCCCCATGAAAGTGGGGAAATTCAAATGAAAAAACCTACTGTTTTCTTTTAACCTGAAAGAACACCTCTCCAGGTGTTCCAGGGCAATTCTGTGGCCACCATGTGCCAACGTTGACCATGAAATTGCACCAGAAGACCTACAAATGCCTAGAGAAGTGGTCTCTCTAGGAATCTCTAGAGTCCTCCTGCACAACCTCTGGCAGATATTGACCATAGAGTCATGCTGGAGGACCTAGAGATTCCCAGAGAGAACATATGAATCAAATCTGTGAATAACCCAGCCCACAAATGTGGAAGGCTGACTATGCTCCAATCCAGCTTCAGCACCTTGGATATTTGGTTTTTAAAGTTCAGGCTAAAACCCATTGACCCGGGAGCCACCAGTCGCCACTGGCTTCTTGTTCCACCTGCGGACCAAGCATGGAGTGAAATTATTTGTAATTCAAAGAGCAACATGGAAGTGAATGTATCTTCAACACACACACATGCGCACAACCACGGAATGCATTAAATTTTGCCTTTTTTTTCTCACCCGGGAAGTGTTTCTGTGGCCGTCTGCTTTCTTTTTTCCTCCAAAACATATCGTACTGATGAAAGATGAGGCTGAGCTTGTGAATGGGATCCCGTCTCTACTCCCTTGTTTTGTTTCTGGATGCTTTGTGAATTAGGGCTGGCTTTGCTTGGACAGGTCTATGAACTGGGTTCTGATGAAGTGCTGATGAACTGGGATGCCCAAATTCTACAGGGAAGTCTGTCTGTGGTTTGGGGCTTGGCAGAAGAGACACTTTGGAAAAACTGCCTTTTCAGCAAAGGAGAGGCTTTGAAACAGTGGTGCTACTTAATCACTGAACAAAAAGATGAAGGAAGTGTGTTTGTGTGGAAATTTCACTCTGTGTATGCACAGAGGTGCTGCTTCCATTGTGTATTCTGTGCTTTGCGGTCATGGTTCTTGAAAAGGGTGGCTCCAGGCAGTTGCTGTTGGACTCCAGTTCCCAGAAGCCCTTACCATTGGCCGTGCTGAGCTGAAGGTTTGCATGCAGGCCTCTCTTCTTGCCTGGGCCTGAGCCCAGCAAATCTGCCCCTTTGTCCCACATCTGGAGATGACCCACAAAAGCCGGAGACTCAGAGCCAGACCTGGAGATTGGTGAGGGAATACTCTGGAGCTGGCATGGGAAATGTCACTGTGATAAATCAACATAATTTGGTACGCACAGCGCCACTTCTACCGCCAACCTTTTCCCTGCCCTTCCCTGCAGAGGCTGGGCTATTGCCAACGCCTGGGGCATGTCAAGAAAATGAGGAGAGGTTGCCCCCTTTCTCCTTCCGCCCCGTTTTAGGGGAGGAAGGAGACCCCCTGCTGCCCTTCCAATGGCCAGGCAATGCCAGGTGGACCCAGGTGGGCCTGCCCTCGCTTGGCGCCCTCCCAGGACCCCTGCCCAACATCCATAATGAAGCAGTCCTTGTGGAGACAGATTGCGAGACCCCCCTGTTCCCCCACGCTGGGCAAAGGGGCAGAAGGTGGCCACGCAGGGTTTTGATGGAGTCAGATGCTTGCAGTAGGCCTGTGCGGTGTCTACGGGGGGCATGGCGGGCGGGGGAGGCACCATCCTTCTTGTCGCTGCAATGCTTTTTTCCTAATTTGCTTTTGGGCCTGGGGCTTATGGTGCATGTGTGTGAGTGTACACACAGCTTCGATGGATGGCAACTCCATGAATTTCATTGGGTTTTACTTCTTAGGCAAGGAATCCTCAGAGGTGGTTATGTCAGTTCCTTCCCTTGAAATAGAGGCCATGGTACCTGGTATTCCTTGGCTGTCTCCCATCCCAGGACTACCCAGGCCTGACCCTGCTTAGCCTACTGGGTTGGACATCAGTGTCTGCTCTATTTCTGATGGCCCTAGGACTCGACTGTTCCTAGCCCATAAGCAGCCCTTGAAAAGCATTTGGCAGCAAGTCCAAAATGCAACAGCCAGACCAGTGTCCGGTTTGCAACTTAGAGACCACAAAACACCCGCCTCAGGAGACCCAAACTGGCTTCCAGTTTGCTTCTGAGCAAAATTCAAGGCACAGGTTTTGACTTTGTCGGTGTTCGACTTATGGCAACCCTATGGATGAGAGACCTCCAGGACCCCCAGGAATCAACAACTCAGGCTCAGTTAGGCTCAGGTTTTGCAAAGGCAGGACTGCTGTGAGGCTTCCTTGGCTGAGTCTGGAACATGGCTCTTCCTCTTTCCTTCCTGCTTCCCAAGCCTTACTGCCTTTTCTCTTAAGCCATGTCTTCTCATGATGTGTCCAAAGCACAACAGTCTCAGTTTAGCCATCTTGGCTTCCAGGGGGACCTTTAGTCTTTCCTTCTCAGGTGCAGGTTAGGCCTCATGTGTCTCACTCACAGCTCTTTCCCCCAAATCTTGATGCTGCCATCTCCCAGAACCCAGAAACCGAGGCAGCTGCCTCACCCTGCCCAGCACTGGGCAAACCCAGGAGGTCAGAACCACTTCACCTCCAAAGTCCCTTGTTTTGGTGGAGCATGGCACTGCCATGGGGCAAAAGGAGGATACTCCACATTGTGGGAGCTTGCCCCATAAGCTGTTTTAGTGGCCACCCATCTTTCCTTTTCCCCCCCTTTCCTTTTCCTTAGGCATCCTTGAACACCAGACAAGGGCAGGCAAGGAGAGGCGGCGTGGTGCCAGGTTGTGTTTGTCCCAGACATCCAGTGCGGACTCCTTTGCATACGAAGTGGGCTCACAAAACCCTAAATGAGTGGAATTAGCCAAACATTATGAACGCTTGATAATCTGGGATTTGGAAGGGGGTTCTCTCCTGCCCCTTTCCTCCCCTTTGGTGGGGTCTCTTCCCTTCCATCCCGACATCGCTTTCCATTGCTCTGCTGCCTGGCTCTGTCAAAATGATTTGCAATGCCAAGCCTCCTTTTTTCCCTTGCTGACAATCCCTGTCCTTCGGAAAAGAAGGAGGCTAGGCCTCAGCTGTCAAGAAATAGGCCCTGAGCTGCACAGGGTTTTAGTTTAACTTTTACATTCTCAGTTGCGTTTCCTCTGATGAAGCTGTGACAACGCTTCTGCAAAAGAGAGAGGGAGAAAGAGAGAGCTGATTCAAATTAAAGAGCGCTTTTAAAATCCCTGCTGCAAACAGACAGTACGGGATTTCCTTCTGGAATAAATAAATTAATATTTATTGTTAAATAAAATAATTTGTTAAATAAAATAATTTTTCTTGGAATAAATAAAACACAGCTGGGAAAATGCATCCCAGGCTCCCATCGCCAGCCAGCATGGCGCAGCGCTAGGATTACGGTCCAAAACACAATGCAGAAATGATCCGGTTTGAGACTGCTGTAACTATTATTATTATTATTATTATTATTATTATTATTATCATCATCTGCCCTGGCTCAATGCTAGGGAATTCTGGGATCTGTAGTTTTGTGTAACATATAGTTTTCTCTTTCTCTGGTGCCACAATAAACTATAATTCCCAGGATTCCCTAGCACTGAGCCAGTTAAAGTGGTCTCAAACTGGATTATTTCTGCATTGGGTTTTGGACCTATGACTCTGGAGAGCAGGGTTTGACTCTTCACTCAGCCATTGAGACCCAATGGGAAAGTCACACTCTTTCAGCCTCCTCAGCTGAAGGCCATGGCAAGCCTCCTCCGAACAAACCTTGCCACGAAACCCCCATGATAGGGCCGCAATCAGTTAGAAACGACTGGAAGGCACACAGCAAGAAAGACCTATGCTTTTCAGCTAATGTTTGAGAAGAGTTTAATTCTATAGGTCTAGAAAAGGACCCTAGGATCCCCGAGTCTCCTTTGCCACCTCTCTCTGTCCTTTGCTTTCTTCCTCTCTCCTTTCCTTTCCTTTTTCTCTTAATGGAAGTTGTGGGCAACCTTGGAAGGGGCTCATTAAACGCTGGGAAGAATTAGCACCTGTGCCTCATTAACGCCGACATAATTCGTTCCTCGGAGGGTTGAAGGAGACAGATCAAAATAAGGCAAGATGCAGAGCGCCGGAGGCAGAAAAGGCCTCGCAGCAGCAACCGGAGAGTCCCCAACCGGTGGCAATGGTTTAGTTGGCACTGGTGCCACTGGCCTGGCTGGTTTTGTGGGTGAAAATTGGGCACCATCTGGGGCTGCCCAGGGATTGGCATCCGCTTTCTTTGGTTGTCATCAAAGGCCAAGGTCCAAAGCAGCTTCTGGTGCCACCTTGGCATCTTCAAAGTCAGGTCTGCCATCCCAATGTCAAAATCTGGAACAAGCAAATAGGAAAGCTAGGCTTTTACCAGGTCTCAGGGTCTCCAGTCTTTCTGGGTCATTTTTAGCCAGGGAACAAGGTGGGCCTAGAGAGGAAAGAGCTGGGTGCAAATCTCCAGCTTGCCTCAGCAGCAGCTTGTGATAATTTGCAGTTGAGCTGTTGCTGCAGCTTCCAAAGGCTCTCCAAGAGGTCTGTGTATTTACTTTGCTTCCTACAGGGCTCACCCTCCGCTCTGCTTTGCATCCACCTTTTGTCTTGGAAGCATATAGGACAATGTGATCCCCAAACTCCGGCTTTCCAACTGTTTTGGACTTTAGCACCCAGAATTCCAGACCATTGGCCAAGACAGCTGAGGCTCCAGAGAGCTGGAGTCCAAAAAACACCTGGAGGACCAGACTTTGGAAATCGCTGGGGCTGGATTCAGTGTTCCTTGTCTTGTTTCCCTAAGGAATGATCTCCACCTTGATCTGTGAACAGCCCTTTTACATATGAATTTCAAACATATATATCATGCATGACAGGACATACCTTCCTATTCTTTTCCTTTTTACATCTTATGATTTTTAGGTGGCACACCATGGATAGGTTTTATGGTGTTTTGATGCTGCTGTATAGCGCCATGTAAAACGCATGGCGCTATATAAATATCACGATGATGATGATGATGATGATATAGATATAATTCCTGTTTTAGAAAAAAGTTTCTCCCAGGCCCAACTTGGCAGAAATGCCTCCAAAAGGACATTTGGAACATTTTGGACTCTTTAAGGGGCTTCACTTTGCTGACCCTTGAGCTAGAAGTGGGTTTGAGTTTGAATTTGGATGCAGCTCAGCCCTGGGGGGCTTCATGGCCCTCTATGGAAAACTGACATTCATATTTTAGTGTCTTTCTTCCTTGCCCTGTCCCTTTGTCTGTGTGCATAGCTCTGTGTGTGTGTGTGTGTGTGTGTGTGTGTATGCACACTCTTTCCCTAGTTCTCATTTGTATGTAACTCCATCATTCTTCTTCTCAGGCCTTCATTTCTTTTCCCTATTAGCTGCTGCTGTTGTTGTTGCTATCTGGAAAGCCATCTGTGTCACAGAGTACCTTTTTGTTGGATTTTCTCTCTCCTTTCCCGGCTGCCAGGGAAGATCAATGGGGCAGAGATGCTGGGGATGATGGGGAGAACCTGGAGGCTGTGGCTGTCCTTCCTTCCTTCCTTCCTTCCCTCCCCACATTTGCTCCAACACCAGCCTTGCCTTTGCACCACGAAATCTCCTGCCTTGACACACTGGCTCTGTCTCTCTCTTTCCCTTGAGTAAAATATTAATGTGTTACCTTTATGTGTAAATTGTCTTTCTTATTTAAAGAGAGGCCCCTGTTTAGCATGCAGGGAGGCACTGCGTTTCTGCTGCAAATGTCTTCGTTGGAGGCTGCCTTTGGCAAAACTATGGCACATCATCCGATTGTGCTTTTGCTGAGAAACTTGACCTAGAGAGAGGACGGCGAGAAGCAAGTGGACGGGTCGTTGGAGATGGAAAGGGGACAGAAGTTCCTTTTTTGGACTACAACCACCAGAATCCCCAGCTAGCGTAGATTCTGGGACCTGCAGTCCTTCAAAAGCAACTTTCCCTAAAGCTTTCCTGACCTAGGAGGCTTGTCGCTTGCCCTGCTGGGCCTGAGCCTCCAGTTTTCAAGGGTGCTTTGAAATTCCTCCTGGACAGAAGGTTGAAATGGAGGCCATGCCCTGGAAAAAGAGGACCTCGGTCATCCTGCTTCCAGGTGGAAAGCAAGGCTACCCATTCTCTAGTGTTTTTGGGGGGTGGGTTCAGCTCCAGACATGAGGGAAGGGCTGGGTGCAAATGTCCACATCAGTTATTGTAGGAGAACCATAGCTTGCTCCATTGCTGATTTAGTGCATCAATGGGATCCTAGCCATAGAATTTTATAGATGTTTGTAAGTCAATGTATGTGATGCTTGGATTACTAACTGTACCAAAAAACCAAGCGTTGGTTTTGCATTGGCACACACTGGTCTCTTAATGGCCAGCGTCTGGATGGACATCGGTGTCCATTGTGCATGGGGCCATGGCTCACCAGTCGCTCCACCATTGTGCCATTGATGCCCACATGTTGTAATGCCACAAAAGCCCCAGGTGAACATGGAAATTAATTTAAGATTTAAGATTTAATGTAGTTTTCTGCACGTTGGGCCATTCGTGAAGATGTAGGTCCCAAACCAAATGCCATCCAAACCTTGTTTCCCCAGAAAAGACCTTTTCCCTGTTTGACCGAACTCAGAAACGGCGTTGAGCAAAGCAGGCCTTTCCTATCCGTCCCACAGAAAGAAGCAGGAATAAAATAGCTAAATAAATCTTTAATACTCTTCTAATTGCAAATGTACATAAATTGCACAGCCACATAGTTTTTTCTTTCCCCCAACACCAACTAGTTTCTCTGTACATTATTACATTGGGTTTTTGTTCGTTTGTTTTAAAAGAGGCTGAAGGAGAGTCAACCAAGTCCTGCCCACAGCTTCATATGATTAATAATAATATCATAATTATTACCGTTATTATTTTAAACATAATTACAAAAAAAAATTCATTTCATTTTTTGCTTGGTTTTTTCTTTCCTTTATAAGGGTATAAAACATGTTTTTTTGATTTTCAAACTGCTGCAACAGGAACAAATATTGGCCGGAGCAGATATACAGAGAGATTAGAGAGAGAAAGAGAGGGAGGTATTTATATAAGTATATATATTTATATATATATAATTTTAAGACACAGTGATGCAAATGAGGGGGGACCCAAGACATGGAGTCGGACACCGATCGGGCGCCAAAAACGTGGAACATATACAGCTTGACTTGGGAAGAGTCCTTGTTTTGGTGGCACTGGAAAAAAAGAAAGTCCTTTTGGATTAAAGTAATGTCCATCTTCCTTGGATTTAACTCAGAGATAAAGTCCCAGGCGCCGTCCCTTTTGGCCCAGTTTCCTTTCTTTCAAGGCAAGGAGCACTTAGGCCCTTGGTCTCCATGTTGGAGGCTTACTATGTGCGGAAACCAATGTGGCAGATATGGTTTCCAAACGGACGTGGGCACATGGGAACAGACTCTTCTGTGGCACTTGGAAGAAAGGGCAAAGAGAGAGGGGAAAGTCTGCAGAGGAGAGGTGAGGGCTAGAGAACAACAGCCATCTGTTGGGTTTCCTTTTGCACCTAGGACCCTAGTATGTCAACTTGGGGTTTACTTGTTCTCTAAGGCAGAGGAGGAAATGTTTTATGGGGACAGCTAAGGCTTTGCTGTTTCGCCTGGGGTTCGCTTTAATGCAAAGTTAGACACAACTGGAGTAGCCATGGATCAGGCAGAAAAGGGACCCAACCATGGGAGACCTCTGGGCATACCTCTCTTGTCGTCAAAGGCCCTTGAAGTGGGCAGCACAGAGGCCACTCCAGAACCCAGCATCCTTCACTAAACCAGCTTGCCTCTTTGTGGTTGTGTGCCTTCAAGTTGTTCCTGGCATATGGCCACCCCAAGGCAAACACCTCTCCTGGGGTTTCCTTGGCAAGATGGGTTCAGAGGGGATTTGCCATTGCACAAGATCATGGCCAAGTGGGGATTTGAACCCTGGTCTCCAGAGTCGTTCAAACCACCGCACCATGCTGGCTCCTGGGTCTCGGCCATAGCCCAAACAAGGCATTTTTCGTACCTGTTTCTTGGCTTGTGAGTGCTAAGGGAGGATATTTGGGCTCTCCGCTTCATGAATCCCATGTAAGCTAGAGAAATAACTCACAACTAGGGACCTGGTTAAGCTCCGAAGGGGTCTTTGTGTGTTGAGGAGTGGGGCGAAAAGGGAATGCCATCCATGCTCACAGATACATTCTCATAAACCTTTGGCTTCTAAATACAGGCCCTCCTTCGGGAAGTCATACATCCGTGTTTTTTGGGGGGGAGGCAATGGCTCAGAGCAGCAGGTTTTGCGCATGGCTTGCTCCCCTGTCATACCCCCCAATAATGCAAAGAACAGAGGAGGGCAAGGGTATGGCGTTGGCATGGCTTTTGTTGTTGTCCCCGATGTTTCTGGCACCTCTTGGAAGTCCATTGCTGTCTCTCTTGAGCTTTCCTGCTCAACAACAATAACTCCCTTGTTGTTCAAAATAAAAGGCTATATCAGAAACAATCTTCTCTTAGGATGCATTGGATGCCAGCAACTGTCCAACCCAGAAAACCAGATCCACTATACAGATCTGAAATGTTGCATATCGTCAGTGGCACCAAAACCCAATTCCCTCTCATATCCTCCCATGATGTAGCAGTAAACACCATTTGGAAAATAGGCAAAGTATCAGAACCGTCGGAACCAAAATCACTTTCGTTAGGTGAAAATGGCACATTACAATCATACATTCAAGCATATTTGTGTTTGTTGCATTACCAAAAAAATATATGAAACAGTATGACGTCTGTTCATAATGATCTATGTATCACCACCATTAATGTTTTAAAGAAAATAAATTCTTAACAGATTGTTTGAATTATAGAACAAGTTCTTATGGCAAAAGATCTCAAAAATGGCAAAAGACCCGGTTGCACCAAAGGAACCCTTTGACTGCTCCAAGGGGGCATTGTTTTCTATAGGTGAACCATTTTGGGAGAGGGATTTGGGGGGTGGGCAAGTCCCCTGTTCACACATGCCTGGGTACATCTTTATAAAGAGGTCCTTATTCCTTGGTCACTCGCTGTGCAATGAGATCCGCTAATGGGCATTTGGCAAACAACCCGTTTGTGTGGGTTGTGCAACTTGTGTGTGCAAATGGTGAGGGCTGTGCAAGAGGGACCCATCCCCACGTGAGAACCCAAAGATACCCCCCATTCAACAGCAGCAGACCTCAGGTCAATGGGGGGGGCATTGTTCTGGCCCAAACGCCCCATGAAACCCTCCTCCGCAAATGGCCTTTTAAGGCAGCCATCAGATGCAAAAAACCTAAACTGGCCATTCTGGGGGAGGCCTTTTGCAGGAGGGCTTCCCACCAGAGATTCAGTTTTTTGTGTCCTGGTTTTCATTTGGGGAGATGGGCTGTGGGTGAATGGCTCTGTGTCTCCAAGTCTCCTGTTGATTTATCAATCTCATGGGGTTTTCTTAGGCAAGAAAGGCTCAGAGGTGGTTATGCCAGATCCTTCCTCTGAAATGGAGCCTACAGCCCCATGTGGCCTCCCATCCAAGTACTAACCAGGACTGAACATCCTTGGCTTCCAAGAACAGAAAGGATCTGGTGCCTTTAGGGTTTTTAAGCCCTTAAAGTCTACAGAGAGGGTTGACATGTTCTTCCTTGGCATTGTGTACTTAAAATAATCCTCCTGGTGCACACATTGGGTTGTGATTTTGGGGTGGGATGGGGAAAGGGCAAGCACCTTGCAGGGGTCAAACCTCTATCTCCTTTGCAGCAAAGGAACGTGATTGTCGGACAGGTCCAGATCATTCAGTCCCGTGGGCGATGGTGGCACGGAATAGGCTTGTTTTTTAAAAATTAGGTTTGAAACCATGTTATCGGTGGGCTTGGGAAGGGCGGCTGGTTTGTGCTAAGCACCAGGCAACTTAAGAAACACCACAGGTGCGTGCCAACGTAGCCCTGTGCCAAAAAGCATTTTGGAGCCACGTGGAATCCAAGGACGTCCTGGTTTCTTCCCAGCGCTTTGTTCTGTGTGGCTATTTTGTGGCCCCGCCACAGACTGCCTTGCCTCCTACCCCCTGCAAACACACCCTGGGCTTGGCATGGAGGAGGACATGCGCACAATCCACCCGCAAGCCGTTTGGAGGTTAGTAGGGGCGTGCACCCTGCCATGCCGCTGGCCCTCAGCTAGCCAGGACACTGGGGGGAGGAAGAGGAGGAGGAAGGCTCCCTTGGGAGTGGCTAATGGTGGCCAACGGCTGCCCAGCGATCCTGAAAAGGGGAGACACTTTTCGGAGGCCGCTGTCCTTGCTGGTTAGTCCCTTTTGAGGCCTTCGAGCAGGTTAACTTCCCACGCAGCACCCACTCCCCCTTAAAAGAGGATAGTACTCCAGAAAGTGGACTGCTTTTGATTTTTGACTGTTTTTATTCCTAACGCATACTGTGAAAGAAAAGAGATAGGCGTTACCGATCTTCATGCTTCTTGGGTAGGCCAAAAGTTTTTTCTTTTCCCCCCTTCTCAGACTATGCATTTCCCTCAAAACAGCCCTTCTAATAACCAGTGGGGGGAGAAATGGGTTTATGGCAAGGCTAGGGTTAAATCCCCCCGCTGAACAATTTGGCCCAAGATGCAGGTCGCTCAGTCCTGGCTGGCGTTGTGCACCATTCTTTTGTGGCAAAACTTATAGTTGTTGCTTCTTTTCTGCCACCTGGCTGTTTAAATGTGAGAGACACAAAGTACTGGACCTGGTCCACTCCAAGTGCAAAGCCAAGTCTTTGCCACCAAGTCTCTGCATTGGTGCTTTCTGCGCTAGAAGTGGAAACTCAGGGTCTCCTTCCACACCCATCGCTACCCAGTGGCCTCTTGCTCTTTGCAATAATCTGCCTCCCCTTTTCCCTTTGTGCCAGTTGATTTTGGGCACAAATAGACTGGCCTAGTGAAGCTGATGTCCCCTTTTACAAATGAAGCTGGCCAGAAGTGGCCTTCCCTGGTAGGATTAAGGCCGCTGTCAATGGCATGGGTACAAAATACCTCTATCTGCTAAGAGTTAGGCCTGGCCTTGGTGGGTGTGTGTGTGTCCCCATTCCCCTTTATCATCTGGCTGCCATTTCCAGTAAGTTTAAGGCAGTCAGTGAGACGGCTTAACTTGCTACCAGGAATCTACTGTGGGGTGAGAGACACACGGAGTATGGCTCAGTGTAGCTTCCATCCACAACATGGTTGGTCTGAAGACCCAATTGTGAGTAACTGGTATCTTCCATGGAGCTGGACTAGCAACCATGCAGCCTTCCAGATGTTGCTGGACTCTACTCCCCACTGGGCTATAATAGGACTATTGGGTGCAGATGTCCAAGGACACCTGGAAGTTTGCACAAGTCCCACCCAGCGCTACCTCTGGCATGGAGGAAGAAGGGTAATCTGTGGCACTGAGTGGGGCACCCCAAAGATAGGAGGAGGAGAAAGTGGCAGTGAGGGGAACAGCTCCTGGTGCCCAGTGCTGCCTCTTCCCTCTGAAGGAAACCTGTTAACCTGGGACCTACGGCTGTGAGAGAGGATAAAATCCAACACAAGGGATGCCACAGAAAGGTTGGTCTATCGCTTGACTGGTGGTGGAACAGAGTTAGTAAGAATGGCCCGGAGCAGCACAGCAGGGCAGGGCTCCCTGGGGATGCTTCTGTGCCAGACCATGCGCACCAGGGGATGATAGGACTTGTAGAGGAGGCGCCTGTTCTGCATTTTGTGTTTGGTTTTTGCAGTAGTTCCATTCACCCATCTTTCAGCCTGCGTCCTTCTCCCTCAAGGCTCCGATTGGCTTGCCCAGTGGCGCATCTCTCGGAGTAGGAAAAAAGAGGGTCTCCTTCACTCAGAAATCCTCCTCCGTGGGATGTGTTTCTCATCATCATTTTAATGGTCGCAGCTACAGATGGCAACGTCCGTCTCTGCCCGTTGCTTGATGCCATCCCTTGAACGTAGGGGAGTGGGGGGGCACCTCAGTGTTTCTGGTCATGCCAGCCATCTTTGACGATGAAAAGGGTTGTGGGACATAGATCTTCCTATCACCCCTGGGGGGGTTTAGGGGGGCACCAAAGACCCCTACAATGTGGTTCAACCCACCTGCCGCTGCTGCGCTTGCGCTCTCTTTCTCTCTTTCTGGGCCGGGGTCTTTCCTCTCTCTCTCTCTCTCTATTCCTCATTCTCTCTCTCAAAAATCTCATTCTCTGGCAGCAGGGTTAACAATTGCTGCTGTTTCGGAATTCGCCGTTCTCTGTAATCTGCAATTTAGTTGGGTTTGTGGGGGAGATCCCGTTACGGGTCTGTGTGCTGTACCTCTCTTTCAGCTGCGTGAGGGCGCTCATGAGGCGGGCGTTGGCAGCATCCAGGGAGGCAATGCGCTTTTCCTGTGGGGAAGAAAGAAAGAAAGGAAAGAAAGAAAGAAGAGAGAGAGTCCGGGTCAGTTGTCTTTCTTATGAGTAGGGAGGTAAAGAATATAGTCGGCCCTCTATAGCCATAGATGCTGCATCCATGGACTCAACCATGCACAAAAGCAAATCTTAATTTTGCTGTTTTATATGAGACACCATTTTGCTACGCCATTGTATATGGTTGTGTATGAACTGATATGAAAATCTTCTCCCAAAATGTCATCTAAGCGTCCCCCTTCATCAGGATTTCAAAACTGCCCAAATTTCAAGATCTGTACACTGCAAAACCCGGCCCTTTCCCCAGAAGCGCTCTGCAGCCGGCTGATTAAGATCTCCGGGTGACTTGTCTGATTCCCGATATTGAATGCTGCCCAGAGACTAATTAAGAGATCAGCCAAGCGGCGTCTTTGCATCGGCCAGCAGCTTCTCTGATTGCCGCTAATGATGGAAGCGCTGCAGAAGAGGGCCACCTCTTTGAAATGAGACGCTACGCAAATCCCCGCTGGGCCACTCGGATAACTCTCCCCCTTTCTGTCCTCTCCCTGCCCCGAGCATTTGCTCTCCCCCTCGACGGAGAAGGTTGCAACCTTCAAATGGAGCTCGCCTGCCTCTCCTTTGCAGCCCAGCATGTGCAAATGGCACTGAGAAAGGCTCCTCTGTCTCTGCATTATGGGGCCATGTGCAATGGCAGAGGCACAGATTTAAGATGGTGGCAACCCAGGTGGAAACTCTGGCTATGCTGGAGTTGCTGAATTGTGCAGGAGGAGCACTATGTAGTCTTCATCAACTGCAACTTCCCATCCCTCAACAGTGACTAAGTTGGCTGAGGTTGATGGGCATTGTGGTCCAACAGCATCTGGAGGGCTATGTTCTCCCAGAATTGGTTAGAGTTGTTCCCTTTCCCTCCACCACTGTTTTTCAGGCTCAGAAGTCTTGTTTTGGGGTTCCCATTTGTAATGAGTTGGGGTTTCTGAAGTCCTTGGACAACATTAGCAGCTGTTCCGTGCTACACAAAGAGTGGGTTTGTACTAGGGACCTTGTTGGATACTTTTCTGCATTGGCTTGGCAGTGTGTTTGCTAACCTGCCTGCCTGGGTCCTCCTCATACCTGTGCATCTATAATCTTCTGCTTGGAATCCACAGCCGCCTGCATTTCCGCGTGGTCTTTCTTCAGCTCCTCTTCCACCGACATCAGCCTGGGGAGGTGAGCGGGAAATCAGACACCATTTTAAGGTTAAGCGTTGCTTTCCTTGTTAATAAAACTGTGCTGCCCTTTCGTACTGATTTACAACCACCAGTGTGCCTCCTCCTTTCCAAAATCACATGCTTTCCCTCAAATGATATTTCTGGCTCCCAGCCTGGAAGAAGCCAAAGCAAAGCAGGGAAGTTATCTTTGGATAAGAAACTGGAATAACACCAGTGAACCACGGAGGGTGAATCCAGAAGTAGAGTGAATCCAAGATTTAACAGAGTTATCCAGAGGCTAAATCAGTATCCCAGACAGATCCTCTCCAAATTCAGAGCAGATTTACTGCCTCCCAACATGGTAGTCACTGGCCACCATTGTTGGTGAAACACCTTCAGGACCCTAGGAGCCAAATTAAATTCTCAGGGGCCACATGCCAATGACAGAAGGGATCAAATGCCAGCGGTTATACAACAAATCTGCCTGGCTGTCTGAGATGGATAATTGTTTCGTATGGTGCTTTTGGAAAGGGGGATCGTACTAAGCAATGGGAGTGAAAGGGTAGTGGCTCTGTTTTGAAAGGTAGTAAAACTGGGGTTACACATTTGTCAAGTTGCCGTTAATTGGGAGGACTGTGGTCTTGCCTCTTGGATGAGGCACCTGCTGCAAGCTCTTTTTACAGAACATTTGTGTGTTTTATGGACATGAGGACTAGAAACCTAAGTGCAGCAGGTGGGCTTTTGTTCATAACAATCTGTGATTGCTTCTTGCAGGGCAGACTGGCATTGTGGGCACCAGGGTCTGGGCGGCTCCTACCTGCTGATGATGCCCTTCATCTGGATCTCCTTGTCCTCCTGCTGCCTCCGCAGCCGCTCCTCGCTCTCCTCCAGCCGCGCCTGATATTCCAGCATCAGCTTTTGGGTTGTCTCCTCCTGGCACTTGAACCGGGCTTCATACTCCTCCAGCTTCTTGTTGGATATGCGCAGCTTGTCCTGGAGCACCACCACGTCCTGCTGATACTGCTGCAGGGAAGAGGGAGGCAAGCAAAGGGCAAACGTTGGCGTCTGGGTTGCCACCATCATCTTCTGCCTTCGCTGACCTCCCCGAAGAAGCAAACAAATCCACCCTGACTGGCCACTTGGCGCCCCTTTCACCTGCGGCCGGTCTTCCCCTTTGGGCCAGGTGGGCAGCCATGCCCCCATCTGCAAAGCTAGGCCATGCTCCATAGGGAAAGCCACAGATTAGCAGGGAGGGCGAGCATGTTTCCAATGCAACTGATCATGATATGAGAATTTGGCAAAGCTAGACAGCCCTGGGGGAGTCTATCTGGGAGTGTTTTGCCCCTGTATGTCTATTTGTGGGGAGCTCTATGGTCAGGGATTTGATTCTTCAGAAAGCATAGGGACCTGAGTGTTGACTGGTGGCAACCATGGGATCCATATACCCAAAGCAACAGTGGAGCATAAAGTAGGTTTTTACAAGGAAGAGGACAAAGCTGACCTGGAGCAATGGTTTCTCTCCAATGACATTTAACCACAGAGCAGTTTATTCCTGCTGAGTTCATTCTGGCTTACTCCCAGGTAAGGGAGCAACTCTCAGGTTCCCAGGAAGGGCTGAGTTTTCCTGTCTTTTAAAACTGAGCTTGGAATAATTACTGTATATACCCGACTATACATTGAATTCTTGTATAAGTTGAGGGCAGGTTATGGGAGCAAAATTAAAGATTTTGGTCTGACCTGTGGATAAGTTGAGGGTAAAATTTAGGTGCCTGTAACAAAGGATGTCAAGGATGAAGCAAAGGAAAGCAGTGCCAAAGAATGTACAAAGTCCCGTTAAATACAATGGCATAGTAAAATGGTCTCCCTTATATAAAATGGCAAAATCAAGAGGTTGCTTTTTGTGTGATTTATATATTTTAAAAACATTTTCAAGCTGTAGATGCTTGAATCTGTGGATTAAAAAATCCGGAGGGCTGACTGTACTTAGCACTGACCTGTGGATAAGTCGACATAGGTTTTTTGGGTGACTAACATTTATAGACTCATACATGAGCATATACAGTAGTCAAAAATTAATTTCACCCCCCAATTTGTTGAATGTTTTTATTTCAGCAATAAGTTAGAAATGCTTTGATTTTAATTGTTGAAAGAGCAGACACCTTTGTCTTAATGTTTCTTGTTATGTTCACCTGTTATGGCGCATTTCCTGCAACCCTGAGTAATGCTGTTGGCTGGAATCCACCATCATTGTGTACGTTATCCTAACTGTACACTTAGTAGTTATGTGGCAGAGGCCCTAAGAAATGCAACAGCAGACTTTTCCTGGATACAGACGTTGCAGAAGAGCCCAGTTCTAATTCCTGCGGATGCAAGTCTACTCACGCAGACGCAAGTCCCCAACAGGATTCTGGCCGTAAAGTTTAACGATTTAACGAAATAACTAACCAATTAAATTCCTGGATGTTCGGCATTCGGTGGATTGGAATCCCTCGCCAAATTAGCATTAACATGTTAATGCGCCTGCTAATGTTCCCAGGCAGAGTCTGTTGTGGCATTGATCCAAACATGGCAGACACGCAACGATTCTGAGAAACTGTTGTGATTTTATTTTTAAACCTGAGGTTACTGAAAGGGCAGAGAAAATGTTATTTTATTTGTAAATCTGAGCTTTGGCAGGGGGGGGGGGGGGCATTTCATAGATTTGAGTGGGGTTTTGGGCATCCGATTTTTGTTTGAAAGCTATCTTGACAGTTTACATCAGACACCAAAGTTGGTTCCCAGGATTGTCAACAGTCTGGTGTGATCAGGATGCACAATTCGGGGGATGAGATGGGAATGGAAGAGATCTCCCTTCTTCTTCTGAGAAAGGAGGTTTTCTGATGAGGTTTCTTTAGTGGCTGCTGCTATCTTTGTCTGCCGTGTTTTGTCAGAAATAAAGCACAAGAAAGCTTTGGGTAGCGGAAAGGGAAGTTTGCATTTGCAAACCTGGGTGTTATAGGCACCCCAAGAAGAGCTGCAGTGGGATCACTGCTCCTGAGTAAATGCCTCAAAAGATGTTGGCTAAGAGGCTGGGCAGACGGAAGAGCCAAAAGGGGCAGAGATGGATGAGAAGCAGACAATGGACCATGCATTAAGGCCGGGTGGGCAACCATAGCAAAGTAGGGGACTTCATTTGCCCCACAGGAAACCCCCAAAGGGCCACTCCTGCCCTACAACATCCCCTTTAAAAAAACCTCCTATTTTGGGGTCTCCGAATGCCACTAAACACCCTCTGGATGAGTGTGGGCAACATCTTCACTATGTGAAATTGAGGGTTTGCATGGCCAGCATTCATAGTTTGTTGTGGGTTTTTCGGGTTATGTGGCCATGTTCTAGAAGAGTTTGTTCCTGACATTTTGCCAGCGTCTGTGGCTGACATCTTCACGATCCCCAAATCATGCTCTTCACTATGTTTTTGGTCTCCTCTGGGCCATTTAGTATATTAGAGCTTGGAATGTTTCCTTTTTTGGATGACGATCCTGTGGGATTTTGGGACTTGTAGGCCAAAGAAGGAAAGTTTCCAAACTCAGTGAAGGATGGTTTTCATCTAGATTGGGCTGGAGAGTGGTAAGACTTCATATTAGTCTGGCAGCCTATTAGTGTTATACAGTATTCAGATTTAAGTTGTGCTGTGCATGCGGTGGTTTTCTTTTTGGACAATGCACAGCGGTTGTACCCAACTGATGGTGGTGTGAGCGAAGTTGGGCACATGAAACTGTTGCCCATGAGAAAATCCATGGCCTCTACACATTGCCTTTGTGGACTCTGCATGGCAACTGCACAAAATCTTGTCGGTCTGTTGGTCATGCACATTGGCCCCTGGACCACTTACACTGTGCTCCATTGAGGTTTGGGACAGGGCTGTGTAATGCAATTCCGCCACTATGTATTTGTGTGTGTGTTTCATGTTGCATGAGAAGTGTCCTAATTTTAATGCACAAAAGGAGCGCACGTGGCGCATGTCCCATCTCCTTAGGGGCACCCTGAGAGCTCCTGAGAATGGAGGCAGAAGGGAGAGCAGAGGTCTTTCTGAAAGGTAACGGCTCTCTCTCTCAGTCCCTCTTTCTTTGCTCTCTTTGCTCTGGAGACGCTTCCTTGGCGTCCCCGTCCGGCTTTACCTTTTCCCCTTGGCTGAACTCGTCTTTACTCCGGATCTTATCCCTGTGCTTGGGCTCTGGGTCACTGTTCTCCTCTTCTAAAAATGGCACGTTCATATTCAAAAGCCAAGCGGCTGTGCGGTCCAGGGCATTGGGATGCACGGGTGAAGGGGCCTACAATGAAACATACAACCATAGCGACAAAGAGGGAGGGAGAGAAAAGGAAGAAAGAAAAAGGGGGAAGGGGAGGGAGTGGAGACCGAAATGGACATGAAGCGAGCGAGCGAGAGAAGAGACCGCGTGCCCCAAACACCCAACGCTTGGGGGCCTTTGGAGACGACTGCTGTCTTGAGGGTGACCCGCCAACCCCAATCTTTCCCAGACCAGAACTGCCTTCCCACACTTTTTGGGGTATTTTTGGTAACCGCATGTCCAGAGTTTGAAAAAGTTACTTTTTTGGACTTCAACTGGCAAGTCTGGGAGCTGTACTCTAAAAAAGCAACATTTTCAAGTTCTGACCTTGCTTGGAGATTATGAAAGACTGCAAAGTTTTTGGGAGAAGTGTATGACTGTGTATATGTGGGCAAAGTTTAGGTTGGTCTAATAAAGCTACTGCCCCAATATGTATTTAGGGGTGCTTCTTATCTCAAAGCAAGTTCCAGTGTGAAGTTGAAGGCTTTCATGGCCAGCATCCAGTTTTTTGTGGGTTTTTCAGGCTATGTGACCATGTTCTGGCGAAACATCAGGAATAAACTCTTCTAGGACATGGCCACATGGCCTGAAAAACCCACAAGAAAACTATAAAACATGTTCCGTTTTCATATCTGAAGTTAATCCTTTAACTTGCTATTCACTTGCCTTTGTGGTCCATCCACAAACTATACCCTTGGCAGCCATTAAATCCTAGGAGGTATTGCTGCCAATGGGAAAAGGAGGGACTTCTGCCTAGGGATGGTCTGGGTTCTGGGGGAAGGAAAACATCCATCGCACTCTCATTTCTTCCCCTTTGAGATAAGTCCCGCTGCTATTTCTTGATCTAAATTTGGGCTCCCCACCCCTCATCGCCCCACTGATAAGCAGTAGCCCCAGAGGGAGGCAGGGAGGATGTGTTGACAGAATATTATGCTGTGATGGGGGATCTCAGCCAGTAATCTCCAAACTCTGACTATTCATCCAAAACTCTGCATTTTCAGAGACTTTCACATACAGTATTAGGGAGAAAACTGATTGGTTTTTTCTTGACTCTGAGAACGAAGTTTGCAAAGAGTTACATTTCTAGACTGGAGCATCAGGAGGCGAAAGAATGGTGGCGTCCATATGGTTCCCTCATCTTTTTGAGGCTGAGCTGGGGTTTGAATAGGAGACACCCACTAAACCACTTCCT
Source organism: Sceloporus undulatus (assembly GCF_019175285.1). NCBI lineage: Eukaryota > Metazoa > Chordata > Lepidosauria > Squamata > Phrynosomatidae > Sceloporus > Sceloporus undulatus. The sequence continues at coordinate 12,154,509 of NC_056528.1, read as the reverse complement.
CCAGATGTTTAGGACTACAACTCCCATCAGCCACTGTCAGCAGGGCCAGTGGCTGGGGTATTCTAGTCTGTAGGGCAAAACATCTGGTGGGCGCCATATTAAAGAAGGACGAGCTAAGTGGTAACAGCCGCCCCTTAGGCACAAGAGACGGTCCTTCACATTTCCAACCAGCGTCCATGGCAGGAAGGGCATAATTGGCTCTCAAACAACAATTAGCATGGTTGAAAATGAACAAGCTGCTTCATTACTTTATCATGTTAGCCGCTAATAGTTGGAAAAGAGGCAGATGAACATCAAAATGGGCTGCAGCATCAGCCACAAACACAATTCTGCTACCCAATTCTGCTACCATTCTCTCAGTCTGGCCCCCTATTAATGGGGCAGTGAATTGTCCTTGAGTTTTAGACTGAACTTGAAGGGAATGGTCCAAGGTGCTGAACTCTATCCCCAGAGGTGACTCAGAACCTTGGATTGCTCCTATCAAATTCTGACTAAAACACAGTGAGGATGCACCATCCTGCCACCATTGGTGCCCCCAGCTCCTGCTGCCTGGTGGGTCAAACCCTTTGAGCCCCCAACCTCAGTCACCCCAAGCAGTGTCCCACAGGAACCATTTTCCTGGTCCAATTACCCTGAGCATAACTCTGGATGGATGTGGATGGAGGAAGTGACCATTCTCTCTCCAGCTGTTGCCGGTTAAAACGTTTTTGGCATCCGGCAGTGGAGCCTGTGAGATGGCACTGGATTCAGCGTGGCATGGGATGGGCAAGCGGGCACATGTACGGGCAAAGCAGCAAGCTGGATGGCAAAGAGAGATGCAAAACGGAGGGACCACCAGTCGCTGCTGTAGAGTGTAAACCTGAGCTGGCATCATCGGGGCACCATAGGAGGGGGCCCCACCTGCTGTCCTGGATGGCTGGGGTTCACTGCCCTCCCTGCTCTACTCCCGGATCTTCTGTCCAGCTGCCCCAAGGATCAACATCTGCCCCCCAACTTCTTTGTGGCCTTCCCCTCACTGACCTGCTTGTGCATCGTGCGCTGCTTCATTTCTGGACTGTCGCCCTTTGAGGAGGAGGACTGTTGCCGGAGCCGGGCGCCGCTGCCCGGCCAGTCGGGCGAAGATGAAAGCATGCCCCCGCTGGAGGGCCGTGGGTACTGCATGGTGTTGAGCAAGGAGGGAGGGGTCCTGCCCCGTGTGATGGGCGGGGGTGGGGGTGGAGGGGGCGGCTGGTCTATCCGCCGTTGGGGACCCCCGCTGTTCTGCCGGGGCATGGTGGGCTGACCGGCCTTGTCCGTCAGCGAGAGCTGCCGCCGGGCCAGTTCCCCCGCACGCCGGTTGAAGTCCTCTGTGGCAGCCACAGGGGGATTGCCAAAGCCGTGCTTAGTGGTCATGGTGGCTGCCGCGGCGGCCGCTGCCAAGTCCTCACTGTTGCTGTGGGAGCTGAGGGAGCTGTGGCACTCGGAGCCAGAGTCTGCCAGGCCCCGGGGGGAGAGCGGCAGGCCCGCTGCCATCTGGTAGACCGGGTTCTGGAAGGAGAGGGGGGCCAAGAGCTGGGGCCGGCCGGGGGCGCTCTCGGTGTTGGGGGTGGTCGGGGTCTGTCCCGCCCGGCGCACGGTGGCCATGGCGGCCACGTTGTTCTGCTGAGTTCGTGTGGCCCAGAGGCTCGGGACTTGCCCGACAGAGGACTGGCTCTCATTGAACGCCTCGATCGTGCCGGGGGGCCCGATGGCCCCACCGTCCAAAATCCGATTGTCTTGCAAGTCCACCATGGAGAGGCTCTTGCTGCCGTTGGACATCTGGACTTCGGGCTCATTGGCCTCCGAGTAACTGGAGCTCCGGGCAGGCGAGGGCTGGGCCCCCGCAGACCTTGTGACAAAAAACAAGTCCTTGTTTTCAGGGGTTGGAGACGGTAACCGTGTGAAATCTATCAGACTGTGGGGGAAATAAAAATGCATAAGGAGAAGAGGAAAAGGAAGACGAAAGAAAGAAAGAAAGGAGCAGAGAGGACTGAGAGACAGATAGAAAGAGAGAGCTGTGGACGCTACACGGAGGCAGCAGCCCACGGTTACAGGAGAGCAAGCAAGCAAGCGAGCCAAACAAAAACCAAAAAGCATCATTGATGCTCAGGCGCGGGCATGTGCCGGGTCAAGCAATGCGCGGCTGGTGGGAATGGGAAGAGCTCCCTACATCTTAAAGGAGGAAGAGGAGGAGGAAGCTGGTGTGCTGATTTTGGGAAAGGACCCCCTACTCTGCCCCTTGGCTGACCTTCACAGCCTCCACTTGTCTTCCAAACTGGTCTTTCAGTCTTAACTGCAAAGGAACCCGGGAGCCAAAGGCAAGAGTGGTGGGGCTGGAAACACCAAGAGAGTTTCGCTTAAAATTTCTCGTTCCCTGAAACCAAACCTTAGGAGAAGCATCTTAGACTTTTGAAAAGGGAAGAAATGCACACAGATATTGAGAACACCCCACACAGAGGTGTCATGGGGAAATGGGTTATACAGCCATTGATTTCCAATGGAGGAGGCAATGGGTGGCCCAGAGGGGGCTTTGCAGCAACGCATGCTCTGAGCCCCCCAGATCAAAGATGCCTTGTTTTGACAGAGCAGTCTGCCCAGAGACCTTCCCCTCTGCATCGTCGCTCCATGCAACGTCTCCTACCTCCTGCTGGGGAAGATAAAGCCTTCCCCTTACAAAGCAATGCCCCCCTCCCCTCACACCTCTCTCTCTCTCCCTGTGTTCCCTAATTAAACAATTACATAACACCCGGCTTCCCTCTGGAACCTCTCCGTCTCTCACTCAGGGAGGGAGCCTTTTGATTTCTCTAAGTTTTGTTTGCTTTGCCTTTTCCCAAATCTTCAACTGGCAAGCTGCAGAAATAGCGCTAGGGTCCCAGGGCAGGCCAATAGGCCCCCTGTCGACAGGTCCTAATCTCCCAGCACCCCCTGGGCCACTCGCTCCTCCCACCCCACGATCCTCTGGGGCTGCCTCGGCCAGCCTTGCTCTACCCAAGCTCCCCCCTTTGCCTCGCTGCATTCATTCTCTGTGCTCCGCTCTTACCCAGATAAGTCATTCTCGATCACCATCTTCTGCAGCCCCACCGAGATGCTGTTGCTGGCGTTTGGCGTCGAGGCGGTGTGATCCGCCGTGACGGAGACTTGCACACAGGACGGGTTGCTCAGGGCAGAGTTTATGTCCCTCAGGATGCGGGGCAAGGGTCCTAGTTTGTTTGCGGTGCTCTGTGGCAAAAGACAAGCCGTGGGCTTGGTGTAGTCACAAGGGTGGAGTGGGGTGCCCCCTAAGTAAGAATCCTGCCCCTTCCAAATGAAACCTTTTTCAAATTTCTAGCATTGCAATAATGTAAAATAGTAGTTCACCAACTTTGGTCTTCCAGGTCCTTTGGACTTCAGCACCCAGAAGCCCTAGCCAGCTTGGCCAATAATCAGGAATTCTGGGAGCCGAAGTCCAAAACATCTGGGGGACTAAAGTTGGAGGATCACTCATCCTAAAACTTCAGTTGGGCATTTCTAAAGAGTTGAAAAGGGAAAGTCAAAGTGCCCAAAGAGAACAAAGAGGAGTTCCAGTGTCTCATCCTTTGGGATGTGGGGGTTCAAGAAAAGCTCGTGAGGGGAGCATAATTCTTATTTTGTGAGAGCTAATAAGGTGTTGTGATCTCACTGCTGGACTACGACTCTAGGAGACTAAGGTTCGAATCTCCACTCAGCTTGGAAACCCATTGGGCATGCTCTGCTCTCTCAGCCACTGAGGAAGGCCATGGTAACCACCCAACTCTGAACAAATCTTGCCAAGAAAACCCCAATACGTTTGATTTAGCATTGGCTTAGTCATAAATGGCATGAAGGCAACAACAGCGAATTCATATTTGGAGTGGCAATGTCCAAGTTTTGTCCCCCTCTCCCCATAGCTGCAGCAACTCATGGTCTGAGTTGGGGCCAGTTGTACAAGAGGTTCCCCTATGGTTGATGTGCTTTGGCGCTAGCCTCCACTGCCATGTAGCAAAGTCCATGTAAAGTTACACAACATGTGCCGTGATACCGAATCATGTCCATTGGCTTTCCTAATCAGTCATTCTTGAAAGCCAGCATGGCACAGTGAAGAATAGGGTTCAAATCCCTGCTCAGCAATGGAAACCCACTGGGTGCTTGGGCAAAAACAGCAAACTCCCCCTGAACAAATCTTGCCAAGAAAACCCTCATGATAGGGTCACAGTAGTGTCTCCATGAGTTGGAATTGACTTGAAGGCACAAAATAAAAACACGTCTTCTCATGATATGTGCAAAGAGGAATATATATACTGTATATATATATATGTGTGTGTGTGTGTGTGTGTGTGTGTGTGTGTTCAGGACTCCTTACCTGGTCCAGCTGAGCCACAACCTCCCAGAGCAGAGAGTGTAAGGTGGAGAGTTCCCTGCCCAGGTCGATGTACCCTTCAAAGCCTGCCGTGTTGGAAAGCGTCTCTGGGTTGGAGATCTCCAAGAGGAAGCGCTGCATGTTGGTCCATTCGTGCTCCAAGAACTGGTTCATGAAGGACATGTACTCCTCTTTGCTGCCAAACCTGTGACAAAAGAAGCACAGGAGGGAGTCTTGGGTACAACTGGCAAAGGTGAGCCATCAGCGGCAAAGGCCAGAGGGACATGCGCGGAGTTTGTGTGCACAGCTGGCAGAAAACTAATTAACTGGTGTGCTAATGTCCGGCGGCCGACACGTTTCTCCCTTCAAAGCCGGCACCTGCGGATGGACGGGAAGGTCAGTGCTTCTAATGAGTGTTTGATGGCCCTCCGAATGATGGATCATTAAAAGATGCCCTCGGCTGCAGCGTTCCTCTACTGCCCTCAATCTGCGTTAAAGGGCAAGCGATGGACTACTCTACAGAGAGACTTGGGTTTGTGCAAACAGAAGACCCCTGTTGCCCACTCCCAAGTGACTCTGGAAGCATATTTGTCAAAGGTAGGGGAAGGTGAATTCGGTCCATGAAAATATCAGCTTGCAGAAGGCTATTGCATGCTGTAAGGTTGACTGGATGAAGAGATGGGTATGTGGAACTGCTTCCTTCCAGGTCTGTTCGAACCTCAGGACCTAGGTCTGAAAATGGCCCTCATCACACCATGGGTAGTAGGTTTTGTAGGGTTTGTCCTCTTCCGGATCCAACTGGACCAGACTAGAGAACCCTAGACTTGCGTGGGTCCACACGAAAGGAGATGAGGGTTGTGAGGAGTGGGTTTTGCAAAGGGAGTCACAGGCCACCCTGAGTGATACGGTCAAAGCTCACCAACACCACCACAGTCCTGTCCTCCTCCGGCCATTGCACCCAAGGGGAGGACAAGGTCATTCCTGTTGCAAAGCCTCCTGAGCCAAAGGGGTGCTGCCAAATTTAAAAGCTGTTTTGTGTTTGTGTGTTTCGAGGGCCAGCCAGGGATTTGGGGCTGTGGCAGCGGAGGCAGGTGGATCCTGTCAACTCGTGAGACACGGCTGTCCATCTTCCCTTGCTCAAGCAGAGCTGGCCTTAAGACGCTTTAGCCTGCAAACTGTCTCCCAGCATTTCAGAAACCTTGCTGCTGGTGAGGCTGCCTCTACATTGTTATTTATTTTTTAAGCATAAGCTGCTCAGTCTGCCTGAGCAAAGCCAGCGGAGAGATTTTGCAAAATCTTTCTTTTTTTTCCTCCCTCTCTCCTTTGTTTCCACCAAACCTCTGGGCTTAGTTTAGAAAACTGACAGCGCGGCTGTTTTTTCCTGAACTGATCCTCTTGGTTTCAGGGGCTTTAAAAATTCATAACTGTGGGATGCGAGAGTTGGGAGGCAGGGAAGGGCTTAAGCCGAGTTTTGGGTACAAAGGGTTCCCCGTCCTGGCTCCCATCACGTTCTTGCCACAACCCAAAAGGTAGCTTCTGAAACTGGACCCAGTTTCTAAGGCCTGTGAGTAAGGCCTTCCCTTTGCCCTTCCATAATCCTGGCTCACAGTGCCAAGTTCAATCCTGCAATGTCTCCAGACAGATATGGCTCCATATTGCCACACCTATCTGCTTTGTGCCTGCCGGATACTGGCTGGGGCCAATGGGAGTTGTAGTCCCAAGTGACCATACAGACCAGAGGTCTTACTCAGTACATAAGCTTATAAATACGCTATGACTGTGCAGGAGGGCTGCAGGTTCACAGCATGGAAAATTAACTTTTTAAGACTAAAATGCCCAGAATTTTCCAGACTCGGGACTGTTTTAGATATCACACTTCCACCAGGAGCAAGAAAGTACAACTTTCCCAGCACAAACATGGTTTCACCAGTGTCACTGCACAGAGAGGGTTCCAGCCGTGCAAGTCTGACCAGTTAAAGGCCCAGTTGCTGGACAGGAGGGAGCTTGGCAATAAAGCCATCGCTCTGAGAAAAAGAGAGAGGAATTGTAAGGAGAGGCTTACTTGGCAAAGTTGGCCAGGTTCTGGGTGACCTTGGCGATGAGGGTCAGGGTGCGCGCTGTGCGGTCATCGGGGTACTCCTGGAGCAGGTTGAAGAGAGAAGGGGACATGATGGCTGGACAGAGGAAGCGCAGGAAGAGGGAGGCGCTGATGAGGCGCTCGCTGATGTCCGGCCGGCCGCGACTGCTGCACTCCTGGCGCCATGAGGCAAAGACCTCCTTCAGCTCCCGGGGAAAGACGCTGCAGAGCAGAGCTATGTCAGCAGCTTCATTTACCTTTTCACACTCATTTAAAAAAATATTATCTACTGTATGCCAGGGATAGATGATTGGCTGTCTAAACTATTGGAAACGATAGCAATGGATACATTGGCCTGTCGCTTGAATCACAAAGATGTAAATGCAATAGAAGAAGAATGGTTCTCCATTATGGAATTTTGCAAATTAAGATGGTTATAAGGTGCAAAAAGATTAAATGTATGGGGAAATATATTTCTTCTTCGTGGTCTCTGTGAATCACACAAATGGGTTATATCTGCACCTGTGCAGGAAGCTCCTGAGCTTTCTGCGCAGGCACAGATATAACTCATTTGTGTGTATTCGCAGATGACCACTCAAAGAAATACAGTAACAGGAAACCCTCTCTGTTTAAAGCAGTGATTTCCCAACTTTGGTCTTCCAGGTGTTTTGAATTTCAACTCCCAGAATCCCCATCCAGCTTGGCCAACTGTCAGGAATTCTGGGGGCTGAAGTCCAAAACATCAGGAGGGCCAAAGTTTGGGAATCACCAATCCCCTTCCCAAACCTCCCTCCATCCCCACCAGCGCAAAGCACTGACCAGTAGGAGTTAATGATCTTGCAGAAGGCCAGTTCGCAGCACATCTTCAGGTTGCTCTGATGTTCGGGGAGATCCGAGGACGAACATTTACTGGGGTCCACCTCACAGTTTTCATCTGATTCGTACAACGCCTTGATAAACTCGCCTGAGGACAGCAACAGGACAAGCCAGGCACACCTTGAGTTTGTGTGATGCTACAGTGATTGTGCAAGAGTGCAAAGGAAAGTGCAAAATGCAGCAACAGGACTTGGGTTTCCCGAGGGAGGGATGTAGCTACTAAAAGGAGAGCCCTGCTTCTTACAGTCTTATTGGCCATGCTAAGTAGGAATGGAGCCTCCATATTTGGTGGCAATCTACCTCTGAGGACAGCGGTACCTACAACCAGGAAAAGGGCTCTTGTCCCCCATGTTCTGTTTGTGAGCTTTCCCAAATTGTATCAAGGTGATCACTGAGGAGAAACAAAATATGGACACAATCTCTGCATCAGAGAGCTTGGACAAGTTCCCTCTTTTTGGGGGACTGCAACTTCTGGAATCAATCATCCAGGAACTTGTCCAAGATCTGCCATGACTGCAGTGCTTCAGAAGCAGCAGGACACACATAAGTGGCCTGGAAATAGACACGTCCCTTTAATAAGTACATGATAGACCTACCTAATGCATCTTGCAAGTATTTCTGCCCCACCAGCTTCAGGTATTCCTCAATTGCTTTTGTGGCGAGGGTGTTCTCTCGGAAAATGAGGTGCTCGTTTTCGCCACAGCGGTCCACTTCGGACATCATGAGGTCGGTCAAGAAATCCTGGAGAAAGGAAACCATGCGGTCAACAGTGTCTCCAAATCAAAAAGGAATCCCATAGCAGTGTCTCCCATTTCACCTAAACATGAAATATTTACTGCACCCATAATCTGCGTTGCTATTCCCTTCCACTTGCTTATTTTTGCGATTTACATTCTACAGCTGCTTTCATTTTTCTGGTGACCTCCAGATGTTTTGGACTACATCTCCCATCAGCCCCAGGCAGGTACAGTCAAAGGCCAGGAGTGATGTGACAAATGTAATTAATATATACATGTGTGTGTTTGTTTTTGAATATTTGAAAAATGGTTGGAAAAATGTGTTTTTTAAGTATCGGGAAAAGCTGATAAAAAGGATCCTGGACTTGTGTGAATTTTCGCAGCTTGGGACTTATAAGCAATTTAATCTTTTTAAACTTGATTGAATTTGTTTTAATAATTGTAGTAATTTAATTCTATTTTAGCATACTATTTTTGCATGTTTTTAAGTGTATGGTGTTTTTTAATATTGTAAGTCGCTCTGAGTCTCAGCCGTGAGAGAAGGGTGGGATATAAATAATAGTAATAATAGTAATAATAATAGTAATAATTCTACAAAATATTTGCATGCGATTGTTTTGCAGAGAAAACATCATTTTCTGTGTCGTATGTGGGAAGTGCTGCAGTTGGGGCTTGCTGGGTACAACATTGTTTTCCACTTCCTGAGAGTAAACGGTATTTTCTCTGCAGAAAATAATATTTCCCATTATTTTTTTAAACGCTCTTTCTTGTAGAAAGAACGCTGTTTTTCTGCACAAAACAAGCGCACACAAATTTTGCCCAGAATACGTCCTGAATTGCAAACAATCTTCCCGAAAACTGTGCATAATTGCAAGAATCATGTTCCGTTTCTTTTGAGAAGACAACCAGCAAGTAATTCCTTCCTTAAAAGACACTCACCAAAGACTTTGTTCCTGGAATAACTCCAGCCGTAGAAGCGTTTTTGCCCTCTCTGACACATTACGTCAACGCCGAGGAAGACGGAGCCTCTGCAACAAGGATCCCTATGGCTCTTTCTCTCCTCCAAAGCCCCAGAGTCAGACCCCTCTTCTTGCTTGGCCAAACCAGCCTCCATCTGACAAGAATGGCCAAACTCCAGGTCCAAGGAGAGGCTGCAAAACCCAGCGCTCTCTTTCTCTTGAGATAATTAATCTGTTGAGGGAATGACAGGAGAGCCTCGCTGGGCAATGCCAAGGTCGGGCGCCGCTCATTAAGAATCTTCACCTTTCTTGGGCTGATGGCAATTGAAACGGTGGAGGAAAAAGGAGGCAACAGGGAGCGCAGAGACAAGGCAAGAGGGAATCTGAGAAAGCGGAGCAAGGAAGCGGGCGGAAAGCCACTTCATCCAAAGCTCTTTTGAGGGCACAACTTCCATGCCCTTTCCCCCAAGAGATAACCATACACTTGAGATACAGTGCTGGAAAAGTGTGCTAAGGATGCTGTGGACAGCCCCAAAGACAAACAAATGGGTCCCAGAACAGATTGAGTCCAGATTTTCCTTGGAAGCAATGATGAATCAATTGAGGCTGTTGCACTTTGGACACACCATGAGAAAAGGCAATGATGCTAAGAAAAATGGAAGGCAGGAGAAAGAAAGCGAGGAAGACCGCATGCCATATGGCTAGACTCAATTGGAGAGGCCATGGGCCTCAATGTGCAAGACCTGAGCAGAGAGGCTGAAGACAAGGGGTCTTGGAGAGGCCTCCTTCACAGGGTTGCCATGATTCAAAATCAACTCAAGGGCAGCTCACAACAACAAACCGAACCTGGCTTCTTTTCCCAGTAAAGTGACATTTCCAATTTGGGCAGAGGAGGAATGTCAAAAAGAGACATTGAGGACAGGGATTTAATAGCAAACCACTTCTAGAGATAGTTCCAGAATGGCAACCCATGGAATGACATTTCCTTTAAAGCAGAGGTCCTCAACCCCCCTTTGATACTCCAGCTGTTTTGGACTTCAGTACCCAGAAGCCTTTGCCATCATAGTCAATGATGAGGGAATCTGGGAGATGAAGTCAAAGACATTTGGAGGACCAGAGGTTGAGAACCACTGCTTTAAAGAAACCATGGCTGCTTTCCCTCCAAAAAGAATACTTATCCTTTCCAGAAGGGAATGGGAAAATCAGGTTTGTTTCCCCCCCCCCCACATTCACATTTTAAATCTTAATTTTTAATACTTGAAACATATATCCATCCACGCATCCATCTATCTGTCAATCAATCCGTCAATCATGTGGTGATCAATGAGCAGATACATGTAAAAACATTTTGATGGCATTTTTAAAAAGCATAATGCTAGTTAACTATGAGTAATGATTTAGTAATTATCCCCCAAAAGACATTCCAGGCTACTGGAAGCGTGGGAGAGAGGATGGCTTGACAGATGAGCCTAATGGTTTCAGCCACTCAGATGAATATTGCCTTTTAAGCCACAAAGTGGGGCACACACTCTTTTCCTATTGTTTAATATTTAATAATATCAAATATGGTTGGAAGGCAGAAGATTCCCTCCACTGCAAAACAAATGCAGTAAATCAATGAAAATTTCACTAAGTCCGTCTATGGCTGCAGCAAGTTCAGCCTAGATTTCCAAATTCCTAAGGAAAGATCCATGGTCTACATATCCTTACGGCACCAGATCCCATCCTATTTTGGAACTAAGCAGGGCTAGTCCTTGGATGGGAGACCACCAAGGAACCCCAGGTACTATAGGCTTTATTTTGGAGGAAGGGACTGCTCAAACCACCTCCGAGGATTCCTCGAAAACTCTGTGAAGTTCATGGGGTCCCCATAAATCAGCAGGAGACCTGAAAAGTAGGTGCACACACAAAGCCAAATCACATCCACACACTACTCTGCACTTCAATGTACTAGTGCATGTGCAATGGTCCCGCATGCACAACTCTGTATAGGCCAACTGTTGTGCATTGTCCAAAAGAAGCATCTCCCATGTTTGGTGCATCTTATGCCTGTGTATGCCAATGAACAGGATGCATGCCAATCTGCGTAATGCAACTTAGGTCACTGACAGGACTGTGGCCAAGGAGCCGGATGGCTCCATAATCTGGAAATGAGCCAAACATTGCAAGGAGCACAGCTGGAGGAGAGTCCCTGGTCTTCCATTCTCTTCCCTACAGAACGAAACCAAGGCCCTATGGCAAAAGATGCCCAAAAGCAGGGTCCCAAATCAAGCCCCGTCTCAGAGGAGAAATGAGCAACCAGGGCCTTCCTCATCTGCTTCCTAGAAGATTTGCACCGGATGCCGCTTTTATTCTTTGTTGTAAAGTAACATTGTGAACGTGTTTTAAGTGTGTTACTTTAATACTGTTTTTCATCTCGGCTTTTAATAAAGGTTTTTAACCTTACATGCTTTGAGTCAAAGGGATCTTGTAGCGTCTTTATTAATACTAACTGTGCAAAAAGAAGATTTTTTTAAAAATTGTACATAGATTCTCTTCTCTAGTAAGTTGCCTTGGCTCCTAGTTTGGGGGAAAGGTGTATGGATGGATGGATGGATACTGCTGGGCCTAGGACAAGAGCTTGGAAAAGTTACTCTTTTGAACTATACCCCTCCCAGCAAATACAGAGGCTGGATATGAAGACATTGGCTATGCTGGGTTGGGGGATTCTGTGAGTTGTGGTCAAAAAGTTTCTAACTTCTGTGAGCTGCCTAGGGCCCCTTTCTGGGCAAAAGGCAGCATAGAAATGAAATGAAATAAGTTCTTGTCTAGATGGACCTCCTGGCTTGACCCAAGATGCTTCTTCTTGCCTTTTAAAGCAAAAATGAAAGCTCTGGATGGCTCAACATGGCAGTGCAGGGATGTTAGGTTTAGAAAAATGATGCCAATGATGATGTTGAGGATGATGAGGAGGAGGAGGAGACCCCTGGCGGAGAGAGATGTAGTCCCACTCCAGCCGTATAACTGACAGGGGACAAGATTGACTTTGAAATAATCAGGTCCGCCTCAGCAGCCATCCCGATTAACAGGATTGACCTTAAGAGGCTTTCACTGATAAAAAGCAATGAGATTAATGTGTCTTTGAAAGACTACCCCGATCCCCCTGGGAGGGCAAGAGGCAGACCCCCTGGGTTTTGGGTGGACAAGGGGCAGAGAGGGGCCATGGTAGGCTCAAGGGGGGCTGAGAGAGTGCGCCGTGGGGCGGAGAGCGGCCCAGATGTCACCCCACTCGCTAACAACCCCCTTCGGACAGATGTCAATACGAGATTTGTCATGAGTGGTGGAGGCAGAGGTGGCAGCTCCGGCCTTCCTGAGGCAAGGACTCTGAATTTGAGAGCTCTGAGGAGTCCTTCGCAAACCAGGGAAGATCCTAAAACTCCCAGAATGCCACAGCCCAAATGGCTGATGGATGAGATAAATGGACCAAGGAGGAGGTGACTGACCATGAGGATCACCTTAAAATGTTTAAGACTTCCCCCCCATCTTGTAGCAGAACTGTTTCCGATTTGGTGTGATGAATTCTTACTTACATCTGATGAGAAACGGCAAATGAGATGGATGTGAAGATGCCAACTGGCCACAAATGGCCCAAAGGGAGCGGACGGAGGGCGGGCGAATGGCCCCTTCAAACCCAGCATCCGTTTGGTGTCTCCTTGAATAGAAACGCCTGATAAGGAGACAAAATGGCTCTGCTGGGGATGCTTAGAAATGCCACTTTGTGTACAAGACAACGGTTGTTGTGGCGGAGAAATGGGGAGGAGAAGACATCCACTTATCTCTGGAGCTGCCACTCACCCGTCGCACCATCTTCAAACAACATAATTACTGCCGAGAGGAGGGGAGCGTGCGTTTGTGTGTGTGCGCTGCTCGTAAAATTGATTAAAGTCATAATTAGCTGGACTAACGGCTCTTATAAAAAATATGATCAGATAGCTCGCCTCTCTCTTTGGGCAGAGAGAAGGGGAGGGAGCAGAAACGCATGGCTGCCTCTTCCACTAATAGCAAAGGCATGGCTCAAATCCCACACCGCTTTTCAGCTCACGAACTGAGGGGTGGGGAAGGATGGACAGATGGACAACTGACCCACCATCCCCCCAAATTTTTAGCCTTGCAGAGGTCAAGACACTGAACAATGTTCCCATCAGGAACACCTCTTCTATTCGCTGTGTTTGCCTTCCTTTGGATGCCCTTCCTGCCCCTTTTCACGGGATAACTAAAATGTATTTCTAAATGCTCAATTGAAGTTTTAGGTTACAACAATGCTAGACCTTTTTGGACCAAAGGAAGATTTCATTTGGAGATCAGGAAGCACAACAATTGGAAATCGAACCCACCCAAGTCAACTCTATTTTGCTAACATCTACAGCGTGTGATATTAAAGCAATCTGCAAGAACTCAGAAATGCTTTTGAGCTGTGGACTCCAGAGTTCAGCCATTCCCTGCCTGTACCCTACGGAAGATCCTCTCTAGGACTTGAACTTTGTGGTCCTGCAGCGCCACCATGTGCGCGGCTGTCCAGGAGGTGGTACTGCACCTTCCACCCGTCGTGTGA
>NC_056528.1:12074663-12140887 GCF_019175285.1 Sceloporus undulatus | reverse complement strand
CACACGAGGGCCAATTAGGTTCTTCTCTGATACTGTAAAGCTTCCAGCTTCCAGCTTTTCCTCTCCGTCACACAAGTTTGCCTGTCTGAGCTGCCTGTTCACTACTCACCCACCAACTCCAAACAAAGACCCCATTCTTTTGTCTCTGGAGGGGAAGAATGCTTCACAGAGAGGCTCAATTAGCAGCGGCGCAGGTTGCGCAGGCAGTCAATAGCTGAATGGCTAATGGCTGGCTTCTCCTCCCTCTGCCCCACAACTACTTTTCTCTAATTGACTTTAATGGACAACATGTTTCATCGCTGAGATTGCAAGTGATGACCCACGCCACTAAAACGCCAAGCAGAAACACATCACATTCCATGGGATTCCCAAGATCCCATGCCCTTTACCTCCCAGTGGAGATTCAGGAGAACAACAACAACAACAACAACAACAGAAGTTCCCTTCAGGTGTACAACCTAACTGGCACAACACAAAAAGGAACAAGTGATGTGGAGGGAAGAGGACATGGTTTGTAAGCATCACTTGTTTATTTGCCCATTAGGTGCTTCATGACTAGCAAGGGAACTTTGATCAAGTTGGAAACCTTTTTTTAAAATGGCTCAAATGCAAGTTTCTCAAGGGTCCAACAACTCGAAGAGGAGAAACCTGGGCTAATGAGATTCTTTGCAGAATAAGACTTAAACTCTGTGCAAAATTCACACAAAATTCACATGTGAATTATTTTCTGTGCAGAAAATGGTGTTTCTGCACAGAAATAATTCACATGTGAATTTTGTGCACAGCAAGCTGTAAACTGCCTGTGAAAACTGCGTGGGAGAAAATACCTAAACTCACTTGTTGCTTCCTTCAAGAATGAAATTAGTGAAAAATTGCAACTTCATGTGACGTACATTGGAAGCTGGCTTATGAAGAATCAGATTGGGGGGGGGGGGGGGTTGATCAAGCCAGCCATGATCTCAGGCCCAGAGGAGCCATTGCAAGGCTTGGACCTGAACGCTTTGAACCTGTTATGGGATTTGAACCCAGGACCTGCTGTGAACAACCTATGGCACTTTCCTGAAAGGGAACACATTCATCTGAAGGAGAGAGTGCAACGGTGGCTAGTTTTTTCTCAAACCAGTCTCTTTGCTCACAAAATGGTCTAGAATAGATCATGGGGCGGACAGAGTGTGATCTTACAGATGTTGTTCTACATAATTCCCACCATGATCTAGACCAAATGTCCTCAACCTCCAGATGGCTGGACTACAAGGCTCATCATGCGTAATGCTGGCTGGAGATGATAGGAGCAGTAATGCAATCTAACATTATTTTTGGTCCCTTGGAAACCTTGGTTGGTGGCTAATGGCAGCTTGGGGACTTGTACCAGTACAGGGACCACCACTTTAAGTAGCGCTGGCCTAGAGTAAGCAAGGAAACAGCAAGACCCATGAACGCTAGACAAGGAGATTGAGCACCAGAACCCATCCCTGGAGGCGAGTGTCTCCTACCTTGGCCTTTCCAGTGCTCTGCAGGATATGGACCAGGGCCGAGGCCATCTCCTCCTTGTTCTTCACACTCAGGACTGGCTCCAGCACCGAGCAGAGGACCATGTAGTTGTTGGTGATGTACTCGGCAAACTCCTTGTACATCTCCATGGGCAGGATGCTCATGCTCTGGTAGCGGGACTTGATGCGGATCATGGGCCCTCCGGACTTGCCCTTGCTGGGGTTGGGCGTCACTACCGGGTACCACTTCTCCACAAACTGCCGCCCCGTGACGGAGCCCGCCGGGATGCTGATCAAGCCGATGAAGTTGGTCTTGTCCTTCTTCTTCTTCTTGTCCGTCTCCTTGTAGAGGTGGATAGTGATGCTCCGGAGGGAGGGCAGGTTGTTGAACTCAAAGTGCTCACCCCAGAAGACATTGTCCATTTTCAATTTGCACGTCGTCCGCGCATAAAGGACCTCGTCCAGGCAGAGCTCGCACAAATACTTCTTCTTTGCCGGCAGGTCTTTGGCTTCGATAATCCATAGCTTGAGCATGTTCTCCACTCGCCGGCTGTTGTCCTGGGCAAGAGACACACACAGACAAAACAACGAAAAGGTCAAGAAGCGCGGGAGAAGGAAGCAATTACCCGGCGCACAAAAATGGAAGAATGGCTGGCTTCATTATTGGGACGCACTAGAACAGAAACCGATTCTTAATTACATTTTTAGTTTAAGGAAAATTGCCGGCTCTCGGGAATTTGCATAATAACCCCTGCTTATGTTCCTTTTCCAAATATCACTGTACTTTCTTGTCTCGCTGGCACCAATTACAAGAAGAAAGGAAGCTAATCGCACACAAACACACACACAAACACATGCGCACAGAACAGCTTCACTTTAAAAGAAAAATGGCACCCATTCCCATTTGTCTGCAAAATAAAAAGGAGGGAGGATGGTTGCAGAGTGTTAGACAAGTGTACACAAAGAAAGCTGCTTTGCCAGGTGTTTTCTGCTCAGTTTCTTCTTCCTTCGTACTAAGCCTGAGAGAAGAAAGGGATGCCATGCTGGGCAGAAGAGCTCTCAAGAAAATGGGCACAAAAACCTTCCAAGGCAAACTCACCTTGTCAAAATGGGGGTGTCTGGTTAGCCGCCCCTGTAAATGCCCGAAAGGTCTATGTTTGGCTTTGCAAGAGCCAAAATGCAATGGGACAGGGAAGAGAAAGCCTCTTGTGTGGGGCTCAAGGAGTCAGCCATTTGCTAAGAGGCTCTGCTCCCTTGTGTAGGGACTCAATGGGTTTCATCTACAAAAGATAATGTCTATGCATACCATGGATGGCCAAACAGCTTTGGAACAATTCATTCAATGCAGTGAAAAATAAGAATGTAGACATCTCTGTTTCAAACCGAAGGCTCCTGAAAAGGAAGCTGGGAATGGATTCTGGGAGCTGTAGTAAAAAAGAATAATTTACTCCAGCATTTCCAGAAAACCAGACAGATGCCTCTTGCACTAGGCTTGCTTCTACATTATAATATCAAAGTTGCTTACTTTGTCCCATCAGGCAGGCTGCGTGGGTTTTTTTTTATATTCAGTATTTATCTTCTTCTTTTAATGATGCACCTAAGTGGGATTTTTCTTAAAGCGATGAAGTTCTTTTTAAAAGCAAGTGGCTCATTAATGAATCATTAATGGATTGTACATAAATTTGGTTTTTATAGTTGCCCTGGAAAAACCAGGCATGCCTATCTTGCCTGTGCTTCTATTTGGGGCCCTCCCAATTCTCCTGCAAAGAGGACAGAGCTATGTAGGCTGAGAAAATGCAAGAGAAGCCAGAGCCTGGAAAAATTCCTCTGTTGGAATACAATCTCCATGCAGCATGGCATGAGGGATGCTGGGAATACAAGTCAATCAATAAAGAGAGAGGGGGGAAGTTTTCCAGGCTCTGGAAGACAGCAACAGAACTAATGTCATTGAGACAACTCTGAGGGATTCTGGGACTTATAGTGCAAAAAAAGAAGGGAAGGAAGGAGAGAGGGAAGATGGATGGATGGATGGTTTTCCCTTAGGCCCTGGAAAAGAGCAATGGAACGCACGCCATTGAGAGAACTCTGGGGGATTCTGGGAATTGTAGTCCACCAAGAAACCTTTTGCTACGCTGCTCCTACCTTGTTTGGGTGCACAGCACGCCGCAGGTTCTCCATCCATTTGTCGCGCTCGGCCGCCGATCGACAAGAAAAGCATTTACTGCCAGATGAAGTTGTCACCTGGAGGGAAGACAATAAAGGGAGAGTTCCTCAGAAACTGAGATGGCCGGAGGATTTATGAATCCCAGTTCCACCCGAGGCAACAAGGTGGAAGCTTTTCCATGGAGGACTAAGCACTGGCTGCCCTTCCTAGACCTAAGCAAGGTCCGGCGGAGGTCAGTGGGACATCTTTTCTAGCAAGAAAGGCTGTGAGGACGTCTGGGCTGCTCTCCTGAATGCATAGCCCAAGATATGTTGCTGCCCGAGGCAACATATCATCTGCCCGGTGCATCTTTCAGCCAAAGAACATCTTGGCTTTCAAATCAGAAGAGAAGCCAGGCTGATGCTGTTTTGCAGAAGGCAGCACACAGCGGGGAAGAGCAAAGCTTTTAGCAACATATAATGCTGTCTTGGGCCTCCGTCTTCTTTTGTTTTCTTGCAACAACAGAGGTGTTACAAGCGTGCCACTGCTTGCCTCCATGTAACGCCAGAGAGCATGATATTATTATGTGAATAAAGAGACAATCCCTCTGTTTGCTCAAAGCCACCTCTTCCCTCTCTGGCAAATGGGCAGCTTGAAGCCACAACGCTAAAGAGCACATGCAGAGCTCCAAATGTTGCTTTACAAAAATATTTTGTTAACGTTGCTTGTTAGGAGAAGGAAGGGAAGAGGTGCTTTGGGTGGTGCGGGATCCTTATTTTCCAGGAGAAAATAAAACAGCGCAGCTGCCTTATGTACTAAAGAAGTGTTTGCCTTACACACATTACCCATGAATAATGACTACTGCTCTGGGCAACTTTGCAAGAAGAGAAAGTAACACTTGGGAACGACGGAATTAATGCCCTTGCCCCTTGTTATTTGCAAAATCAGAGCATGATGGGAACAACATTAATTTTTAACGCGTTTCCTCCACGCTCTGAATCTGCAAATGCCTTTCCTTGCTCTTGCGTCCTCCAGGAGGGCAAATTTGTAATCTGGAGAAATCTATGGTGAGTCCAGGATCTACAGGGATGTCTGCTTGGCTCATCTTGCAACGTAACATTTAAAAACCTGGTCCCATTACTCATTTCTCCAAGACTGCTGTGGATGGCGAAGGGTGGGTTTACAGCCAGTGCTCAGCTCCTTCGCTCTCAGCTCAGAGAAGGTCTTCTCTAAAAACAGTGGAGCCTTCTCTTCTCCTGGGCATAGAAATGTAATGCTAAACCCACTTGGCTGCACCTGCTGGGCACTCCAAGCAGTCAAGCTTTTCCTGTGGCATGGCTTCCTGTGGTCACCACAACTGTCTGCCATGCACCTCTGGTGTGCTGGGCTCCAAGAGGACATTCGTTGTTGCAGGACCAGAAGCTGAGCATTTCTTCCAGTATGTCTCAGGGACATGCATTACAGCCTGGAAAAGTTCCTTTTTTGATTTGTAGTTTTGCAAGCTGGCTGCAGGGTTCAGGGAACTGTGATCCAAAAAAGGAGCTTTATCAAATTTTAGTGCATGCACACAGCTCCTGCATATGCTGAACCAAGTGGCAGAAAGAGCCAGCTCTTTCCCAGCCAGGTTCAACAAAACTTCCATCAGTAACCCAACAGGCCCTTGTGGCATAAGGAACGGAAATCTTGTCTTCTCATTTTCTTAAGCACTATTCTCTCCTTTGCTGCAAGTTTCTCATTTAAAAAAAGAAAGGAAGTCCAATTATTTATACAGGTTAGGTATCCTTTTTCTGAAATTCTTGGTACTGGGCGTGTTTTGGATTTTGGAATATTTGGATATCTTTTAAATGAGACCCAAGTCTAAACATGACATTCATTTATATTTCATTTACACCTTTTACGTATAGACTAAAGCTAATTTTATACACAATATTTTTTATGATTTTGTGCATGACACCAAGATTGTTTACCCTGGACCATCAGAAAGCAAAGGCATCACTACCTCAGCCACCCATGCGAACAATTTTGGGAGGATTTCGGATTTCCGGATGAACCTCAACCTGTGTGCATTTTCAAACCACCCATTTTTTGTATCCATGAGGATTTGTATGCATTTTAAACTCACCTTCCCCTGCCAGTAACACATATTTCAACCTCACATAAGTAATTTATTCTCTTATTTGACATATGAAAAAAGGGCAAATGATAAATGCAGACTGATGCATAATTCAGTGTGCCATAAGACCCGATGAAAGAGGGGACCGGACAAAGCAAAATACCTCCTTAACCTGGGAGAGGCGAGGCACCAACTCACCTTGTAGAGAACAATTTGGGCTTTGTGGCTACTTCATGGGTGCTTTGTGGAACGGTGCAACCTGTGTTTGTGTGCGTTTGTGTGGGAGGCAGTGAAATCTTTGCACACACACCTTGACTCCTTCTAACAAGGCAACAGTGATAAACAGAATAGAGGAATCAAAACTGGCCTTTAATCACCCTTGAAAAGGATCTAGATAAGATAGATAGATAGATAGATAGATAGATAGATAGATAGGTAGAGGTATTAATTTACTGGGGTAAAATTCAATTATGGGGGAAAATCATTACTTTCCCCAATCTAGCTCCTTTCCCCTCATTATCCTCATTCCATGGATGGGTGGCTTCCTCCATCAGGCAAAATTATCCTGCAATTTTCAGCTCCCTGCAGAAACAGCAATGCTTTCCCCGGGTGAAGCTCCAGGGAGGGAGAAAGTGCACCAATGCCGTAATCCGACCTACTTATTGAAACGCAGCGCCAAACCCTCCTCCCAAGGACAACTACTGGACACGGCAGCCTTGTCACGGCGGTGGAGAAGAGGAAGGGGACAGGCACTCATGTCCAGCGTGTCCTGTGCAAATGGGGACAGAGCTAGGCACCCTTCGCCTCTGCTGCAGGAACCCACAACTAAAGCACTAAAGCAGAGAGATGGCGATTCAGCCTCAAGACCTCCAAAGGAGGAGAGTCCACCAACTTCTGAGGCTTTCCTCCAAGCCATGTGGTCTGGGGATGATAGGAGACGTTATTCCAACCCCTTACTGTCAATTCTTATTCTTAATGTTTATAGGTGGTAATCATTTTCCTTGTAATTTGAATCCACTGGTTTGGTGTCCTAGACTCTGGAGCAGCACAAAGCAAGCTTGCTCCATCTTCTGCACAATTTCCCTGCAGGTATTTAAGGAGGATTGTGTCATATCTCTTCTCAAATCTCCTCTTCTCCAAGCTAAACATTCCCAGATCCCTCAGTTGTTCCTCACTCACAGGGCTTGCTTTCCAAACTTTTGACCATCTCGACTGACCCATTCCAGTTGGTCAATGCCCATCTTGAACTGTGGTGCCCAGAACTGGACACAGGAGTCCAGGTGAGGCCTGACCAAAGATGGACAGGGTGGTACTATGCCCTTTGGATACAGAAAGCTAGCATGCTGCAAGAGGACTAAAAGGGGAATGGAGAGCGAGGCAACTTGGCTAAAACTATGGCAGCCACCTTGCCACTTGCTCCAGATGGACTGATCTGCCTTCCCTCCAGATGTGTTGGATTATGACTCCTATCATCCCCAGCTAGCTAAAACATACTGCCTCCTAATTAAAGTATAAGCATTGGCTACTGCTGCCTGTCCAGAATATCTCTCTTTCTCTCACAGCCCAGAATAACACATAAAGCCTGTCGTTTCTGAGATGGAGCTTGCTCCAGAGGGGTTTTAATAACATTTCCCATCATCCCCAGAATACATGGCTTGGAGGAAAGCTATTTATAGGTGTGTGTTGAAAGACTTGGGATTTCTCAGCTTCCGCTTCTATTGATTTGTCTGATCCCTTTCTAGAGTGATCGGTACCGGCGTTGACCCATTAGTACTTCTGACGGCAGCTAAAAAGAACTATCCATTATTCCTTATGTAAACTATTTCATTTTTTGCCTTTCCTCAAGCTACTGACAACCAAAACAGCCCTGTATTTGAAGGCTGTAAGTCTCGGATCACCGCTCTCTCCATGAAAAATTATAGCATGGCGGTTTTAATGGTTCGTTGTTATGGCTTAACATCCAAACCGTTCATTACAGCCTTGGAAGCAGTTTTGGAGGAGATGGTCTCAATGCTGCGGCCTCCAAATTGCCATGGGCTCCCAAGTCAGCAGGGCAACAAATCCTCTCCGGGTTTTGCCTTGCACAATTCAGATTAAAATTCACTGTTCCAATGGGATGGCACATGGGGCAGAACCGGCACGACTATTGCCCAGACGTAGGCAGTTCCCATAAAGAGAATGTTTCTTAAATTGCCATTTTAGTAGAGTACAGAAAGGTCGCAGACTTTGCAGGGTGCAAAATTCTCCTTCTTGAGAATGTCCTGGCCTAGAAAGATCAAGTTCCTAGCCATTACGGATGCAACGCATCTCTGAAGCCGCAACGGGAGGTTCGGGAGAGGCTGAAGATACTAACTTGTGGTTGGGTTTCAGCCTCTTCTCTATTCCACCCCTAAAAAGATTATGAGCACAATACAAATTATGCCGGAAAGGAGACAGCATGAATAATTCATCACTTATATTGGTCACAGGGATTCAAGCTTTCCTTGGATTAATGTGACACAGAATTTTAATTATTTTAGAAAAGAGAACTCTCGGCCCCTGAACCGCGTCTCCTTGCAACCGAAGGAAGGCCTTTCGATTGGGAGAATGGGTGGCGGTTCTGCACCTAAGTTTGGCCGCCCAGATACGTTATGCAAATTGGGACATTTGCGTCAATTTGTTTTGCATAATCTCAAGAACCTTCCCGGTATTATATATATATATATATATATATATATATATATATATATGGCCTTCATGCTAGAATCCTTTCCCCCAAATTGGGGAGAATCTCATCTTAGGTTGCAAGATCACAAGGCCTGGCACTGAATTTCCATTTGACTTCTCCCAGTGGGAGTTGTTGTCATTGTTGTCACTGTTGTTGTTGTGTGCCTTCAAGTTGTCTCTGGCTTATAGTGAACCGATCACAGAGTTTTCTTGGCAAGATTTGTTCAGTGCCTTTTCCACTGGGTTTCTGCTGATGGGGATTTCACTGCTTTGGATGCTAGGATGATATTATTATTATTATTATTATTATTATTATTTAAAATCTGTGCTTACGACTTAATCGCAGTTGTTTTTAATCTGGAGTTTTATCACTGTTAGCCACCTTGAGTGCCATTTCATTGAACAAACAGGCAAACCGTGGCCAGAGACCATGATATTGCTGGGATGTTGCAATGCCTAACCAGGCACAACTCCACAATTCAATCACACACTCACACACATCCCTCTTGTGTTGAAACACAGTTTACTCGCCTCAAGGTGGGAACATTTGTTTGATAAAAAAAGCCATGCTTTAATCTGGCTCCTGGCAAAGAAAGCCGGTGTGTGTATGCTTCCCTTCCAACCTTGATTCTATCACCTGCGATCATGAGGTTCAAGATTTCTGTGTGTGGTATTGTAATTATCACTGCATTCAAGGAAAGAAGGAAAAGAAAGAGGAAGAAGCGGGTAGAAAAGGAAGAAAGAGGAGGAGGAAGAGGAGGCAAAGCAGTGTGCAGATTCCACAAAATGGGACCAAGGGTTGCCAAACTCATCTCAGTCTTTCCAACACTGAACTACAAACAGGGCAACACCTGGATCATCACACAAATTCTGTACCATTGATACATTAAGGAAATACAGTTATCCCTCCATATTTGTGGCTTTGACTTTTGCGGATTTGATTATTTGATTAACATGTTCTCTCTAGGAATCTCTAGATCCGCCAGCACAACTCTGTTCAACTTTGACTATAGAGTTGGCCAAACGCTGCTCCTCCCCATTGCGTGGTCCCTTACCTCAAAGCAGAAGTCCTGCCCCAAGATGCTGCTGTGCACGGGCTTGATGACCACTTCCTCCTCCATGCTGAGGTCCAGGGCCTCCACCGCGCTACTGGGACTGAGCAGAGATTCGTGGGAACGCGACTCCTTCAGCCTCGGCATCAGATGGGATCTGCGGGGGAGAGAAGGTGGGAGGAAGGTAGAGTCAGCCATCTGCGTACGGGGCTCCCAGCAGCCGGAAAAGGCAGCAAGAAGACCCTGTTCGACAGTAACATCAGCTGTGTGTAACAGGTAGCACTGTGTAACTCCAGTTTGCACCAGTCCAGCCAGCTCATCCTTCCCCACCAAGGGCACAGCTATAGGTCCTTGGCAGCACAACTGGGCGAGAAATCACTTGCGCTGGTGTAACTGGACTTGTGCAATACTGCAAATACTCATGCAGCCTCCAAAAATATGCATCCTGCAGCCTCTAAGAAAGATGCGACTCCGTTTGTGTAATGACATTTCCACCAGTGTATAGCCACAACTGTATGGATGTGGAAGTTGGACGGTGGCAAAAGCCAATAGGATGAACAGGTTCTACATGACTTTGGAGCTTTGAAAGTTTGCAGCAAGTATATTCTGCATTTCGGTTGGCCAATAAAGGCATCACCGATGGATTTAGGTTCTACATGATTTTGTAAACCTCCATCATGCCTCTCTTTAATGGGCAGCCATTCTGTATAACCTAAATTCGACAGACCAAGGAATGCTTTCTCCTTCCGGCTTCTCCTGTCCTTATTGCATTGTACTCTGCATGTGCTCAGAGTCACTCCCATCCATATGACTACTAAGAGCTCCTATCAGTTTGTTTTTCTCTATTGATTTCCCCCAGAAGTACCCAAAAGTGCTACCCAGCACAACTTAAATTGCTGTAAACAGCAACTTAGCCAAACAAGACCAATAATTATATTATAATGAATTATTACATCAACTCACTCCAGAAAAATGAATGGAAATTTCAAACAACCAACCGACAAAAAGAAAACAAGATCAATAATGCAAATACGCCAGCAGCTGCAGTCAGGGTTTCCTTTTTAATTATTTGTCTGATCCATTTAAGGACCATTCTTCCACCGGTCAGAAGAAAAGACAATAAAGCTGCAATCAGAAGGATCTAAGATAAATAAATGGACAAGCAAGCTAAAGGCACCTCTGCACATAAAATGCTGTTTCCTGCAACAAAAATGTTCAAGTTTTGCTCTTTAGTAGTTCTGTTCTGCAAACAATTTTGGTCAATGGTGCAGTTTTCAAAGGTTTTTTCTTGCAGTAGGAAGAACACTGCGAAAATGGCTTGTTGCTTCCCTGAGTACAAAGCCCCCGATCCTGTCCTGGTTCAGACATCATTGCCACCATTTTATCAAGTGAGTTGGATGAAAGAATAGAGAGCATGCTTATCAAATTTGAGAGCTTGAATTCAGAGATATAGCCATGTTAGTCTGTAGAATCAGTATGTGGAGAGATCTTGTAGCACCTTTGAGACTCATTGAAAGACAGAAATTGGCAGCATGAGCTTTCCTAGACTTCAGTCTACTTCCTCAGATGCATTTAGTGGAGGGTTTGGTTTGCTCGGCTTGCTCTCAGACCCATTCATTTGCACTGCTAACTCTCAGGGTCTCCACAGATCTCTCCTTCAGCACCACTTTCCAGCTGAGTTGATTCGCCTCTTGGCCGCTTTCTTTGCTGCCTGGCTTCCACTGACCATCCATAGTTGAACATGCTTAAGATGCAATGAAACACTAAGGATGGGCATTGGAGAGGGTGGCAACCAACCCAGGAAAGGGAATTTGGGGACAAAGTGGGATGGTTGGGATTTTTTCTTTCCATCGCCAGAGTGCAGGGGATGATGGATGGAAGGACATGATGGAGAAATATCAAATTATTACCAGCAGCTTAGAGAAAAGTCTGTCCTTCTCTCGAAGTGCTGCATCCCATTCCCTGCAGAGATAGGCTTGTAAAACGTACACTGCCATCAGCAAAGAGCTGGACGGCTCAAAAGACAGTTTTTAAAAATGGCACTAGACAAAATTAACGGGAGGAGGAATACTCGAGGTTATTAACTGTGATAGCTAAAAATGGATTTGTTCTTGACAGCTCTTCTTTTGCATCCCAGAGACAATTTACATGGCTTAGGCTACCTTGCCTAACAACAACAAAACCAGGCTCCCAAAAAGCCCTGTCTGCAATTCTCCAAAGCGTTGGACGTCTGCATTTCAGACTCTCGGAGAACTTCAATTACCCTGGAGCCCTCCTATTTCGTTGCTAAATTTGAGGCGGCTTGCATGCAGCTATAACTGGAAGCTACAAATGCAGAGTGGTTTAACAGGCGATTATGGAGTGGGACTGAAGCTGGACAACATGAGAGGAACAGAGGCTCTTCCAGCCCTCACCAGGCCTATAATTTTGCTGGCGGTGCCACTCAATAGGTCTCTGGACCTCAGTCCCTCCAAACAGTTGCTGCAACCCTCTCCCAAGCCTTCTCCTGACATCGACACTGACAATTTCCCCAAATGTAATGAGAGACCAGGATGAGTCTTCCCTAAAAAGCATGGCACCGCCTGAACAATTCTGGCCATGGGGGGACTCTGGAGAAGACCAGGGGAGGGGAAGCCCAAAATAAAAAGCAGTATTTACGGTGTAATCCTATCCATTTGGAGTCAGGGACAGACCCAGTGGATTACCCACTAGCAAAGGCATTCAGGGACCCATCGAGTGCATCTTCAAGTCTCCAAACAATTCAAAGATGCTTTCACACTATCTAATCCATATTAACACCCCCCCCCCAACAAAACACCCCTATTCAGATTGGTATAACGTATATAAAAATATTCCAAGATTCTCTGAAGATGCCAGCCACAGATGCGTGTGTGTGTGTGTGTGTGTGTGTGTGTGTGTGTATAATGTTCTCCCAGTGTCTGGATAGGGCTTAGATTTCTAATGGAGAGGGCTTTCTCAGCCGTAATGTCACCACCAATAAAGCCCTGCAATATGTGAGCCTGCCATATCCTTCCAGATGCTAAAAACAATTCCCTTCTTGAAACTTGCAAAACCAGTCCCTAAATCTCTGCATCTCTACATGAACCATGTGTTTGCAAACAGGTTCCTCCTTCTCCCTCCCCAAAAGCCATGTCACTCCTGGTTTTTTGGCTTGCCAGCTGGCCAAGCTCCAGTGCAACTTTCATGTTCAGCCGGCACCTGGCATGAGCTTTGGGGTGTTTAAATAGAAGCAACGCATCCAGAGATTTGGGGGGGGGGGATTCCAGGCATCCAGAAAACAGACTTTCCAGCGGCTAGAAACCAACACGAAGTTTGGAGCTGCCGCCCTGTAATTACCCGCTTTTGGAGAGCTTTTGCCATCAAAGCAAGGAGGCCTCCTACAATACAAGAAGCTGCTTTCCATCAAGAGTGGGTCATCGCCAGCCTTGCGAGGTTGGCTTTGGTTTTGGCTGGAAACTCCTGGAGGCCGCTAAGCAAAGCCAGGTGCTAGAGAGGCGCTCAAGCAGGTGGACAGATGCTGAGACTCAAGAAGCATAGGCCCCAGGAATTCAGGAGCAGGAGCAGGACCAAACTCACATTTTCTAAAAGGAAATGCCACTCCAGATTCTGCCACGCAACCTTTTCTTTTTCAGCGGCCTAATTTGCGGAAGCTATACAGCTGGAGTTGGAAAACCTTGGCGATCGATTGATCGCCTCCCCAAGATCTACCAGCGTATCTGGACCCAGCGTATCTCTCCATTCCTGTTTTACAATGCAGACTCTTAAGGGACAACAAAAGGGTAACAGAGTTGAACCCCCTTCTGATACACAGTTAAACCAGCGGCGTGGACAAAACCCAGATGCCATCCCCAGCCCTGGGCTCCTCAATGTCCTTCCTGCTCAGCTGTTGTGTAAATAATGCCACACTCACCAATCGCACACCTGCTCCATAACTAAGACTTGTGGGGACTGAGAGATCTGTGTCTCAAGGTGGCCAAGATGGGACTCATAGCGCTAGTGGCACTCCAGTCTGGCTTTTGCAATGGAAAGGTTCCTCTCAACAGACTACAATTCCCAGAAACTCCCAGCAACGCTTGGAAAGGAGAGGAAAAGTCACACATTCCTCACAACCCTCAAGCCGGCGCTTGCAAGCGCATGCCTTGCAAAGATAAACAGAGCCGGCTGCTCTCCAGCCTCCGGAAAATGAGTTGGGTTTGTTCCCCCCATGCCTCTGGGGCAAGGGATTTCTAGTGCACCAACCTGTTTGACAGGTCTGTGGCTTGGAAGCCCTTCCTTAAGCCAGAGACCAGGAGCAGAAGGCTCAACGTATATCTCACCAACATCCCTCCTTTACCTTCGTCTACTTTCTCAAACCTTGCTTAAACCTCCTTTAATTACTTCCTGCAACTTTTACATCTTCCTTCATTTCGCTGCCAAATGGAGACAGTGGGGCAATGCAGCAGGAACTTGAACTCGTGTCTCTCCCTACTGCTTTCAGAGGTGTCAAACCTCCATCTTCCCAAGACCAAAGGCCATATATCCGGTGGCTTTAGCAGCATGGAAAAGGGGGCACTAAATGGTTATTTTTAATCTCTCTGCTTATTTCCCACAAAGGGCAAAAAAAGAGGTCTGTGGTTGATGCTTCAGAATGCAGCAGAGATGCCAAAAAATTGGGGGAGGAAGGAGATTTAAGGGGAAAACAGCCAAGCCATAGACTAGAAGACAGACCAAACAAAAAATGGAACAGCATTAGCCACCCAACGCTGCAGGATCGATGCCAAAAAAAGAGGTCGCCTTTTAAAGAACAAAATAGTACCGAAATCCCGACAACAGATAAAAACTTTAGACACACTTGAAATGGACAAACCTCACACTTTTATTAAGGGATAAAATAATCAATGAAAAGGAATGAAGACCGGGGCATAAGAATGAATGACTGCAAAGAAAGACGGTCCAAAGCTTTAAGGAGAGAAAAGAAAACTGTCAATAGTTTGCTTTGGAGGGAGATATATCAGTATTAGCAACTTAGAAAAAGCTTTGATATAAGGATAACCGTGTTCAACAATCACATCGAAGTGTTTAGACATATAAAATAACCAAGAGTGTATACTCTTAAAATAAACGGATAAGATATATGGATAAGATATGTACTGTATGGAATGGATATGTAATGTCAATGGATAAGATATATATGCAACTAGACATGTTGTAATGTTGTCATGATATAAATGATCGAAGATGAATTTGAACAATTTATATTAAAATGATGTATAAATTTATAATTTGGAAAAGAGAGGGAGGACGTCTGGAAAATGATATGACGTAAAAACACATGTAAAAGAGAAGTGTCTTAGAATATGCTTCAGACAAAATCAATAAAAACTGTATTTAAAAGATAAAGAAAGAACAAAATAGAAAACTAGAAACAGCAGGAGACACCTTTTTCAAAACCAAATATGCAATTTACGCACAAACACAAATCTGGAGCAAAGAGCTTCTGAGGAAAAGACTTTGAACCGGAGGGTGCTATCTTTTTTTAAATTTAAACTTTTTAAAGGCGTGTTTTTAAATTGCTTTTGCATCTGACGGCCTTTTAAACAGCCTTATTCTTGCGCGATTATTTGCCACAAATCTCCCTCTTAAAATACCTTGCTGTGAGCCACCTTGACTCCCATTTGGGTAGAGATAAATAAGGAAATAATATATGCAAACTTGCATAATGTGTGTCTAATGTATGCACATTTTGCTAGCTGTTTTCCTGAATGCCACTCTCTTCTGTGTGGCTTTTCCATTAATATGTGCATTGCCTCCCTCACTTACTAGGCTTCCTGCGCATGTTCCTGCCTGAAGGCCTTCTTCTTGGCCCCATTGAGTCCAAGGCCAGAGTCCCCATTGAGTCCAGGTTTCTAGTCCTCATTGAGTCCAAGGTTCTTGATCCCAGTGAGTCCAGTTTTCTAGACCCTAGTGAGTCTAAGGCCCCATTCACACTAGAAAATAATCTGGGATGAATCCAGGTTGAATCCTTGGTCCCGAATGCATTTGGTGCACTTTTTGTGTGTGTGTGTGTGGGGGGGGGGGTGCTGGCAAAAACCCACTTAAGCCGGAATATTTGATACTGGGTTTTTGATACCTGAGTTTTCCTGAAAGATCTGCATCGATCTGCATCATGACTATGCTTCTGAATCGATTCACTTTGCTCTGTATTGTTAAAGGAGGCGAGGCAGCGCCATTTTAACCCAACACAAGGGTTAAAATGACTCAAAGAGACGCACAAACCCAAAACGTAATGGGAACAACAAACATGATATGCGTCAGTGCGGCGATCTGCATCTCCTTGGGACAAAAAAATGAGTGTTAATGTCCCCTAAGAAAGGAGCAGCATGGCATAGCGGTTTGAGAGTTGGACTAGGACACTGGGAGGCCCGTTGGACTCGGCCATGGGAACCCACTGGGAGACCTGGGGCAAGTCACACTCTCTCGGCCTCAGAGGACGGCAATGGCAAACCCTCTCTGAAGAAACCTGCCAAGAAAACCCCATGGCAGGGCACCTTAGATTCATTTGCATCCGTTTGGCTTCTATTCCCATTTTCCTCTCCAACTCTGGGACTTTAGGCAGCTCCCCAAAAGACTTTAAGAGAAGGAGATGCAAACAGAAACAGAAAGCCAAAGTATTCACAACACAATTTAAACACATCACCGCATTTCAAAACACAATTAAAGAAATGATATTATTAGAGCGCAATTAAGTTAAAACGCCATTTAAAAGCAAACCGGTTTCTTGTAAAAATAAAATGAACTCAAGTACAACTCCCAGCCAGTTAGAAGCCCTTTGGTTCAGGAGCCGGCCAAGGGCCCAGAGTCTCTGCTTGGAGCAGACCCCTTTCAGCTTCACTTGTCATGGGCTCCCACAACATCACTGATCAGAACCAGGAGGGCCTTCCCAAGGTGTCCTTTTGTGCCAGGTGAGGTTGGGATCGAACCTCCATTTCCAGCACAGTCTACCTCAGAAGATCAGGTGCAGAGGACCTGAACCTTCCTTTGCAAACATTGCTGTGCTGGGCTGTGGTCTGATCCAGAAAGGTTGTGTGTGTGTGTGTGTTTTACACACTCAGCACACTGACTCAAGACTTCGGGTAATTTTTTAGGGGAAGGACCACAACTCCCCAAACATCCCTACTACAGCGATACTCTCTGGGTGGATTCTGGGAGGTGCAGTCTTCCCTTGCAAAGGGATTTTTCCAAGCTCTGGGGAGGAAATTACTTTGGTCCAGTGACACAGAGGGAATCTGTGAGCCTCACAACAGATCTCTGGAGGAGAGCAACAGGGTCCCTGGCCTACACCGCAGGGCGGGCGGGACGGCCTCTGGGGCCAGGACAAGATGCGAAACATCTGTGAGAACTTGCCGGCTCTTGCTTGCCAGAAAGGAAAGGGATTTTCAGCAGCGGCGCTTCCTCATTCCTTCCTTGCCTTGCTTTTGCTCCCTCCTTCTCTGTAAACATCCACTGGTTCTTTGGCAGAAAAATGCAGCCACCCCAAAGGCATTATTAAGGGCAGTTCTATAGATTTAGTGCAATAGAATCCCACATGCACAAAACAGCGCATACCTTTATCAGACCAAGCAAGATGCACAAAATACAGGATGCAAGCTCTTTTAAAAAGGGTTTCCTTGGCACAGCGTAGTCAGTAGTATATACAATATTGTATTGATGATTTATCCAGAGGGGCTTCGCAGTTTTATGTACTGTACAAGATACAAGAGGCTGGAGCCAGTGTGGTGCAGTGGTTTGAGTGCTGGACTAGGGCTCTGAAGACTAGGATTCAAATCCCGGCTCAGCCATGGAAACCCACTGGGAGACCCAGGGCAAGTCACACTCTCTCAGCCTCAGAGGATGGCAATGGCAGACCCTCTGAAGAAACCTTGCCAAGAAAACCCCATCTTCGGTTCGTCTTAGGGTCACCTAAATCAGAAACAACATGAAGGCATGCAACAACTGACTTCCAGCCTTTTTGAATGTTAGCCAGGAATGATGGGAGTTGCAACCCAATGCATCCAAGAGGGATACTTTTCACTTTGCAAACTCCTTTTTGGTTGGCTTATAAGAGCGTAAGTGGCTCCTTCGTTGGGCACAGAATTGTGTCCTTTGCACTTCCAGATCCCAAAATACAAGATGTTTGGGGCAAAGGGAGAGAAGTCCTTCCAAGCCCTGTCTTCCTCCTTCTCCTCCTGAGAAGCCCCCGCCTGCCAAATATTCATTTCCATTTAATTTCACAGTCCTAATGGATTTTCAGAAAGTATTTCAAGAACATATTTGCTTTCCAAGCATTTGCTTCCTCTCCCATTTGGAGCAATTGCCCAAACCCACCCCTGGCTCCTATTGCCACTTTCTCCTCTCTCAAACACACCCAGACTCTCCACAGAATTCCCCAAGGCATCCTCAAGCTCAAATCATTTCAGGGGGTAGGTATATATATATATATATATATTAATCAATAGCTGACAGACTTGTCAAATTACTTCAGGGACCAACTGAGCAATTTTTAAACATTCATAAACCCTTGCAGAAGCCTTAAAAACACGCTGAATTTTAAGAGCGAAGGAGCGGCCTGAACGCAACGCGGATCAAACAGGATTATGGTTCTGTAAATGAGAAATTAATTTATAGATAATGAATTATCTTAGAGAGGAAATGGGCTTCCTTTCAAAAAACAACAATTAAAAAGGCAAGCGAATTATCCAGGAAAATGTGATAAACATTTTAACACACACAAACACACACAAACACACACCCCAAATATAAAATCTGGGGAGAAGGCAACGTACAACAGGCTGTTTACTTTTTGGAAAGTTCAGAATCTGGGGGACAAATATATATGAAAATCAAGGTACAATGGCAGTCTAAGGAGTTTATGCCACGAAGGAATCGGGAGTTTATCCTGAGGATATCCTGGAAAAATAACGTAATTACGTTTCACATGACGGTCACACAAAACCCAACATTAAAGTGGTCACAAAGAAGCATTAATGCACATCTTTTTACTTTCGGGATTTCAGTGACAATGCATTTTCAACATCACTTCATTTGTGCAATTGGTGTGATAACCATTTGTGCAATTATTTGCCATTTTCACTTTATTTGCGGGATGCTCTAAATGCACTTCAATCTCTCTTTAATGCCGAAATTAGCCTCAGTGTGATAAACATTTTCCATAGGGTTTCCTTGGGCAAGCAATCCTCAGAAGTGATTTTGCCAGTGCCTTTCCTTGCAATATAGCCGACAGCCCCTGAAATATGGTCTCACATCCAAGTACTAACCAGGCCTGACCCTGCTTAGCTCCCAAGGAGAGGGTATCTGGGGTCTTTAGGTGGTCCTCTGAACTATACTGAACCTCAGAATAGGATTATGGGATTACGCTTTTGCTTCCTTTCTTCCTAAATCTTCCCTGCTGAACCAGGGAATCTGTTTCCCATTTTTTAGCAGAGCGCCAGGCTCCCTTTCTCTTTCTGCTGGTGAGGATAAAAGGGCCAAGGATGCCCACACCTTGGAGCTCTTTGGGGAAAGACAGATATAAATGGAACTAATAGGGAAAATAAACAATAGCTCATTAGTGCCTCGTCAGGAGCCATTTTGCCAGTTTAAGACAAACGTAGGGCTCGCGGTGTTTATTCATTTTGCAAGGTTGCACTTCTGTTGCAATCCATTACACCTGGACCTCAAGCACAGAGAAGACCAAGAACAACAACAACAGCAACAACTGTGCCTCACACAACAGCGGCGTGGACAAAACCCAGATGCTATTCCCAGCCCTGGGCTCCGCAATGCCCTTCCTGCCCAGCTGTTGTGTAAATAATGCCACACTCACAAATCACACACCTGCTACATAACTAAGACGGCGGGGACTGATGGATTTGTGTCTCAAGGTGGCCAAGGTGGGACTCAGGCCACAGCAATAACGGCACACCAGTCTGGCTTTTGCAATGGAAAGATTCCTCTGAATAGAGTTTGGAAACGTTTGCTCATTCAGACTACAGAAACTCCCAGTTGGAGGATTCTGGGACC
This sequence comes from Sceloporus undulatus, assembly GCF_019175285.1. Taxonomy (NCBI): domain Eukaryota; kingdom Metazoa; phylum Chordata; class Lepidosauria; order Squamata; family Phrynosomatidae; genus Sceloporus; species Sceloporus undulatus. The sequence continues at coordinate 12,121,324 of NC_056528.1, read as the reverse complement.
TGTAGTCCAAAAGACCTACCTTGCTCTGGATCTGAACTATTGGTCTACATCCCACTGAAATTATGTCTTCAATAGTTGTGGGGACGAGGTTGGATCAGGGCAGGATGATGCTGGTCCCACCATTGTTTTGCACAACGGGAGAAGGTGCATCTAGCCAAATTCACCTTCCTGGTACAGAAAAGCCCAAGGCGATTGATGCCATCTTCTTAAACATTAGGAAGAACCTCTTGACTGGCTCAAGAGTGGAATAAAGTGCCTCAGAGGACGTTGGGGCTCTCCGCCTTTGAAGGATTGTGTGTTCCTGCATGGCAGAAGAGGCTGGACTACATGGCCCTTTAGGGTCCCTTCCAAATCTCTGGAAGCCCATCCCTGTCCAATGAGACGCTATAGGGCAACGGGAGGCAATGAGGGGAGATACAAAGAGGAATAGACATCTTGCTCCCCACCATCACACTTTCTCTCTCATTCTCTCTTCAGCCTGACAACTTTGGACAGCTGTCTGTTTGCATGAAATCTGAAAACCCTCCAGACAATACGCCCTTTCTTCCAAAAATGTAATTCTCCCCCCACATTTCTCCCCACGGCCTGAATCCAAAATGACCTAGTTTGGACACTTGTTTGGAAACACATCTCCTTCCAAGACTGAGAGCTCCTCTCCCCATCCAACCCCAGCTTGGGAAAGACAACTCTCCAGGCCAACATCTGCCTCAATTATTTCCTTGGGATGCAAAATGGGGACTTTATCTGCAAGGCTGGAAATAATTAAGGCAAACATATATATATATATATGGGACAGGCGGCAAGTGAAACCGACAAACCATCGACTTGAGCATTTGACATTTTGGGAGCAATGCAGACTGTTTAAAAAAAGAGAGAGGATGTGAATTGACCATGGCATTAAGGAAGCAAAAGGGAGAAAAAAGAGCGGCATATCTGTCGCTTCATTGGAGCTGTCAGAGAAGGGAGATTTCTCAGCCTCTTGACCTATTTTCAGCATTAAGGCTTGGCCTGGAATGGGAAGGATGGAACAAGAAGAAAGGTGACAGCAGCGCCTGAGCATGTGCAAAGAGCTATTTCTTCCTTCTCAGAGGCTCCTAACAGGATTGACTTCAAAGGAGAAAATGCCAGACAGGCCTGATTCTGGCACCTTCTTTTCTTCCTTTTTAAAAAGAATGTTCCCCATTATTAACAATTTAGTTGGATGAACCGCAGAAGACGGCAGTTAGATCCTAGATATCTCACCTTCCTCCCAAAATGGGACCCAACGCAGTATTTGACCGAAGTTAAAACGAAAGAGCTCATCCAGTTTAAAAAACGTTTTTTAAAAGCATTAAACCAACAATCCTATTAAAACTTTACTTTAAAAGAGCTCAAAATAAACATTTTAAAAAATACGCCAAACCTATTGAACCTTATCATCATAGGACCCTATGGGCATTCTTCTGCCCCAAACCAGTTAAAGGCTGAAGTCCGGTTTAAATAAGAAGGCCTTTTGAAGTCCAAAACACATGGAAGATCAAAGTTTGAGAACTGTTGGTCTAAGAGCAACCACCAAGAAGGCCTTCTCCTGTACCTTCACCAGATGAATCTCGGAAGATGCAGGGACAGAGAGTGTAAAATGGAGGGAGGCTCATTTGGGGGCTTCCAGATAGCCTTGGCTGGGATGATATGAATATTGCAACTGCCCTAAAGGGCAAAGAGGCTGCACCATGCATTAGGCATGCAAGTGATGGGGCATACTGGTCATCTCTGGGCTTGAAACCGTGGAAGGAAAGGAGGTGACAGTGATGCTTGCCCTGCTGCCAAGTGGCATGGGTTGCCCTCCTCTCTTTCCTGTTCTCTCATTAACCTGGTGAATTACATGCCGGGCATGGGCATGCAAGGAGGAAGGCTCTCTCTTTAGTGTATAACATAAATGCAACCAGGCCAGCTTGAAAAAGAAGGCAGAGAGAAATGCAGCCAGGTTTTTTTCCCCTACTCCCAATCCCAGCTGTTTGGGTTGATATTTGCAAACATTTCTGTGTGAGTCTGCTTTGTTTAATCATTAAAAGGAGGCCGAAGGCGGGTGGTGGAGGGAAGAGACTGGCGTGCCACACCAGAAACCTCCCAAACAAGAAGGGAAAGCAGGCAGGGAGGCGGCTGGCAGGCAGAGAGGGCAAAGCAGGCAGGCGTGGGTCCTGCGTGGTGGAGGTCTTGTCTTCTTATGAGCAAAGCTGTGGGTCTCCGACTTACCCTGGGGAGCTTCCCTTCCTAGTTAGGATGGCTGGCTGGAGGATCCTCCATGGGGAAAGCAGGAAGTCCTCCTCCTCCTCGGAGCTCCTTCTATGGTGCGAGCCGTTGGGCTCTTGGCCCCGAGCCCAGCTCCCTTGGGCCTCAGGAAGCTCTTCTTGCCGTCCATCCGTCCATCCATCCGTCCGGCAAGGGAACCCTTCCTGTCCAGTCCAGACAAAGCCAATGCTCCCAATGCTTTGTGTCCTGAGGGGTGTGAAGGGGGGCTTCCAAATGGACAGCTGCCCAGCTTCGTGGGGGGGAGGGTGTCTTGCAAAAGGCCTTTGGGAACATGACAGCGGTGCAACAAAAGGGGGCAGGGGAGACTTGGGACGGTTTGACCTGGACCCCTTCAGTGAGATGGGCGCCATCTGCCCACACCCTTTCGCTCACCAGAGAATGGGTCCCTTGGCAAGTGGCGGACTTGGAAGTCATACAGTTTGGGGTTTATCACACAAAGAAGATCAGGAGTTTATCCTGTGAATATCCCTGAAAAATCACTTAATTATGTGAAATGATGTCACACGACATCGCACTAAACCCACCATTAAAGCAGTCACAAAGAAGCATTAATGCGCACCTGGACACACAATACAGGAGGGGCCGGAGCAGTTTCTTTTTGCCTGAGCCGACTGGGAAGGACAGGACTGCACCTCATGTCTTCTCTTCCCACTTTTGCCCTTTGAACGCCACTTGCAGCAAAGGACGTAAGACGAGGACAGAGGGGGAAAAGGAGGCGGAAAGAGGCACAGGGACATTCAAAATGCAATTCAAAAGGTAGGATTGCAGAGGATTGAGCAGGAGTATCCCACCAAATGGGACCACTGGAGGCATGTTAAACTAGTGATGGTGGGGGATTCAACAACCACCATCTCTACCTGCCTCCACTGGCAGCTCTGTAGGGAAAAGGTTGCCCCCACCGACTCTGCCTGATAAGCCACTGGCCACAAAGGGCTGGAGGAACCTGGCAGGGGATGTCCAGGGCCATCTCTTTTTGCAGGAGAGCTTCCTGGAAGGACCATGGCCATTCTTATAAGCGTCTGTGTGAGACATATACTTTCTGATTCTGCCAGCTCCTCAGACCTCACGATAGCTCTGGCCGCTCCCATTAAGTGCTCCAAAGTCCAGGAACCGTACATTCCTCGGCAGCCTTTGAAGACACATTTTTTATTGTTATGGCTATTATGATTATTATTAGCAAGTGCTTATCTCTTTGCTTCCCCTCTGGGAGGAAGAAGCCTTTCGCGTGTGGAGTTTGACACCGGAGATAAAAAAAGAATCTGCCATGCTGACGAAGAAGGAGAAAAGGAAGAAATCACAGGCAGGGAAGAGAGTGCAATACGAAGAAAGAGGATTCGAACCCTCTTCCCACCACAAGAGAGAGGCAGTGCGGAACAGTGGTTAGAGCACAGGGTTCAGATTTGGCATAACCATACATAACTGGCTTGAAGTCACATGAGAGTCAATATGGCTTTAATGTTGGAGTAGGACTTTAGGAGACCTGGGTTCAAATCCCAGCTCGATCTTGGAAACTTACTGGGTGACCTTCACCAAGTCACACTTTCTCTGCCTCAGAGGAAGGCCATGGCAAACCCACTCAGAGCAAATCTGATAAGCCACCATAAGTTGGAAAGAACTTGAAAGCACACAACAACAACAACAACAACAACAACAACAACAACAAGAGAATACAGGTGTAAACCAACAAAAAAAAACATTAGTGCCAGAATTCAAATTTCACACTGCTCCGATGAACTGCTCTGGGGAAATGCTGGATATTTGAGGGACTGAAGATGGGGAAAATCCTAGAAATGGAAGTGACCACAAGGACCATGCAATCCAAAATCCTTCCATATAGATATATAGAGAGTATATATAGAGAGACAATATCTACAACTCCAATCCAACCTCTGATTAAAGACTTTGACGGTCTATTCCCCTATCAAACAGTTCTTACCATCCCCTAAGTTTTAGGTGGAATCTCTTTCTTTGCCATTTGCATCCTTAAGTCTCTCCTGGAGCAGCAGAAAACAAGCCAAATCCATCATCCACATGACACCCCATCAGATGGTTTCCAAGATGTCCATCCTGTTGCCTCTTTGGCTTCAGAAGTCTCAATGGAAAGAAAAGGAGACGTAAACACTGCCCGCTTCCCACACATGCGCGTATGGGTATGGACCACCGCCGGCACGCATGTGCCCGCAGCCTGGGTCCGTGGCCAAAGAGCAGCAGCAACAGAAGCAGAATAGATGAGAATTTATGAGCTCTGCCAGAAGAAGCACAGAAAGGAGCCCGCGACAAATTAATCACCGGCTGCCATGCTGACTGGGCACTTTCCCCGCCTGCCGCTCTCCCCGTCAGGCGATGCCAGCTTTCTCGGCGGCAGGCCGAGGACAGATAAGGAGGGGGGACACCCTCCCGTGCCATAATTTGTGTTCCCCACTGTTATCTGACAGCCCCCCAATAAAACCTGCCGGATGGTAACCTGCCTTCTGCCAAGAGTTCCTCGCAGGATATGTCTCCACAGGCATCTCTGCTCCCTCCTGATTGATTTGACAGCAGGTGCCTAGGATAGGGATGGAGACAGGCAAGGGAGGGCAAAAGTGGCCCCAAGAGGAAGAGGAAGTGGAAGAGGGAACCAGGACTGCACTTCCAAATCCCGGAGAAAGAGGGTAGGGATTATTTCTGCCTCTCTCTTGGTTTCCTCAAAGAGTAAGACTAGATTTGATGGGAATACACTCGTCCCTCCACATTTGCGGCTTTGACCTTTGCGGATTTGATTATTCGTGGATTTGATTAATATGTTCTCTCTAGGAATATCTCAGTCCTCCAGCGCAACTCATGGTCAGCTTTAACCAAAAGTCGCACTGAAAGACCTACTGTATAGAGATTCCTAGAGAGAACACTCTACTAGGCAGTTGTAGCTCCTCCAGCACAATTCTGTGGTCAATGCCTGGCAGATGTTGACCACAGGGTTGAAGTGGAGGCATCCAAGGAAGAGGCTGGAAAGCCAACTGGGAGAGGAATGCTCTATTTCTGCTCACAAGCCCCCTTTGGACACTAAACGGAAAGTGGCACCAAAGAGGGATGCAGTTCTGCAGAATTGGCCCAAATGCAAAGATTTTGCACCCAGTCTGGGTCACCCGAATGAGGAAAGGGGATGGTTAGAGTGGCTGGCATGCGGATGGGGATGGAAGGGGTGAAGATTAGAGGAAAGTCATCTTTCCTGGGCATCCCATCCCCCACTTTCTCCATCCGCAAAGCCCACCCAGATGACACCAGCCGGCTCCAAGAGTTATTGGCAGGGGTACGTCAGCCCTGGCTGCACAATGAGGCAATGGGCTTTTTAAAGGCTGCTTGCTGCTCAAGTCATTTGCTTTATTACTTCGGTGCCTCTTCCCTTCCCCAGTTCTCTGCCATAAATCTCTTGGCAGCAGCAGCAGCAGCCTCCTTCCCTGGGTTCCTTCCTTCCTTCCCTCTACAACCAACCATTTGGGAAAGTTGCTCTTTTGGATAATGCCTCTCTCCAAACAGCATGGCCAGTACTTGTCCTGTTTCCAAGCCCTGCTACAATCCCAGCAAAGGCTATTGGTATTCCTTCCACCAATACCTGCCCCAAGCTACAACTTCTGCTTAAAAATCCCACGCTGGAGCCGAACTCTGCAAGATCAAAGTCTTTGTTTTACACCTAGCGAGAAAGAAAAACAAGATCCAACTTGTAGGATTTTAAACAATGCAATCTGACCATGCTTTGACTTCCGTTTGGACAAGAAGGCCCACCTTACAGGGCTGTTGTAAAAATACAAAAACAACATAATGGGGGCATGCTTTGATTTCAGTTTGGGCCACAAGCCTCATCGTTACAATATAGTATACAATATTATACACTATTGTACTATATACAATATAATGTGAGCATGCTTTGATTTCGGTTTGCCTCTGAGCCTCCAAAGGCCATTCTGTCGATGCAGAAACTAGAAACAGAACCTGGTGCAATTGCTACGTGCTGCAAAGGCAGATGGGGAAAAAGCCACCGCAACAAGAGCAGCATCTGCAATTAAGAAATTTGCAAACAATAGAAGACAAGACCCACTTCCCTTGCCAAGCTGGCTGGGTTGGTTTAATTTTGTGGAAGAACCTATTCCGAACAAATAACCGTATGCAGCAATCTGCCAATGAAGAGACGGCAGCTAAGGACTCTGTGCAATAAACAACAGAGGTTTAAAGAGACTTTTTAATCAATCACACTCAGCAAGCACTCTGGTGTAGGGGCATATGTATATATACACACACAAACACACACACCAGTTGTTTTGTTCATACTGGGGGGGGGGAGGAGCCATGCTGATAATTCAGGGCCAGCTTTTTATGCCAAGCATGCTTCTGTTTCATGGATAGGGCTACAGAGCCGTACAAATTCAGCTGGGGAAGCTTCATGCCAAGGAGGAAAGCTATACCTATGGAACTGCTGTTTCTGAAATGGGAAAGAAGCCCTGCCGAAAGCAAAAAGGGTGTAACCGTTGGATGCATTTCTGCTCCCCTTTAAAACAGACCCAGCGACCCATCACTCCCCTTCGCTGTATTGCATGCCTAATGCATTTGCAACCGGATTGGGGCAGAGACCATTCAGTATTGCATGGCAGTAGGACCCCCGAGGGGAAAACTGCACCCCCCCCCCTTCAATGCCAGTTCATGCTTGCAGGGTAGGCCTGACCCCTGGCTTTGGAAGGACTGCTGTTTATAAAGATTTATCGCCCTTCATTTCCAGCCCAGCGTTTTTCCATGCAAGAGATCCAAAGCAGCTCATGAGCACAGCGCAACGACGGCATAAATAAAACATGCCCTATAAAATAGCCATCAAATGAATTGTTCTGCAAATGCAAAAACAAAACAAATATATTATGAGCTATCTCTCTCTCGCTCTCGCTCTATAACACAGTCTTTTCCTTTTTTAGTGTTTGGAAAAGGAGGGAAACGCCTCTCCCCCATCAGAGGAAGCATCCCTTGGGTCACACAGGGATTGTTTGGGAGCAAAACAGAATAGCATGAAGTCACAGGAGAGACAGAAAGGAAGGACCTTTGCACACAGCGTGTGGTTGGCTTTGCGGGATTCGTGATCACAAGGCAGAGTGGTGACAGCTGCCAATAACGGGAATGGCTTTCAAAGGGGATTGATTGATTGATTGATTGATTGAGGAAGGGGCTACCTGTCAGCACTCCTCATGATGGAGAGATGCTTCCTCCAGCCTCCAAATCCTGCAGAAGACCAGTATTACTGTCCTCCTGGTGGACCTCCCATTGGGGCAACTGGCCAGATGTTGAGGGAAGAGAATAGAAAACACTATCAGGGCCTGTTTGGGTTGGACCCAGAACCTCAAAGGACCACAAGATGAAGGTCCAACTCCCATCGCAGCTAGAGGTGTGTGGAAGGGCTTGGGATGGTTTTTTGGAGTGCCAAGTAGTGGCAAAATGACCGGGAGAAGACAGACCAGCTCCCCAGTTTCTACAGCATCCGTCAGGAGAGACAGAAATGTCAGAATGACCCAGTTTCCATTTCAGAGCTCAGCACTTTGGGATGCTTCTCTTGCTTTCCAGCCAAAACCTAGGCTGTCCTCTTGGTCCCAGTGAAATGGGGTGAGAAGGCTGCCTTCCTCATCCTTTGGTCTATCCAGGCTGGAGTAGCCCAGGCCAAGGGCCAGTGGTGGGTCTCCATAGGGTCCCAGCAGGATTTGGTCTGGAGGTGTTGGCCAAAGGACCAGGAGCCTTCTCCATAGCCCTTAGATCAGCATTGCCTACACTGGCTGGCAGCTATGCCTCTATAGGGTTTCAGATGGGTCTTTTCCCAGACTGATATTCTCCATGCAAAGCAAACAATAATAATAATAGTCATAGTCATCACCATCATCAACAACAGCATCATCCTCATCATTAGACAAAGCAGATTCTCCACTGCTATGGTTACAGAGGCCCCATGTTACCACTGGCAGTCCACAACGCACTGCAGAAATAATCCAGTTTGAGACCACTTTAACTGCCTTGACTAGGGAATGCTGGGAATTGTAGTTTATTGTGGCACCAGAGCTCTCTGACAGAGAAGACTCAATGTCTCATGAAACAACATTCCCAAGCATTCCCTAGCATTGAGCCAGGAAAGCCAAAGCGGTCTCAAACTGGATTATTTCTGCAGTGTGTTTGAAACCACTGATGAAAAAACTGGCTGGAAGTGACTGAATTGTAAATCTTGACTGTTTTATCCTCACATCCAAGATGTATTTCTCCCCTCTGAGAGAGAGCGAGAGAGAGAGAGAAGACAAATATTTACTCGCTTTATTCTCCTTGTGTTCAAACATCCTGGAATCTTGCAGGAGAATAACTGCAAGGAGCCAAACACCTGCAGATGTTTTTGTATGCAAAGAAAAGATACTTTTCTGCACAGAAAACCTGTTTCCTGAAGAGGAAATGTTGGGGTCGCTTTCTGGGCCGAAAACATATTTTTTCTGTGCGCAAAACACTGAACACGCATTTCTCAGCCCAATAAATCCCTCAGCTGCGCTTCGGGGCATCCAAACATTGGAAGAGAACCGTGCAAAGTTGAACATGAGAATAGTGTTTCCATCCCTGCTCAAAGCGTGCTTTCGTTTTTAGACGATGGCTCACAAAACCCTCCAAAAGCAGCTCCTAGCCAAAGACTCCTTTTTGGTCAGGAGAGAGTCAGAGCCAAAGGCAACCTTCATATTCTCAATACTTCAGGGTGAAGCATAAAATGAACAACATGACATTGGTCCAGCATGTCCTGGGTTCAAAATCCCACTAAGCTGAGGAGCCCAACCAATGCCACGTTTGCCTGAAGTCTGCCATTTTTGGTGGAACCTGGAAAAAGGGATTTATTTTTAATGTTGGGGAGGGGAGGAAGGGAGGCACCCAGTTTTCACTTTGGCATCCTGCATTTTTCTAAAGTCCACTCCCAAGTCCAAGCCCTGTTCCAAGCAGCACTGGACAAGGGCTTCTGTGTCAGTGGGGCGGTGAGTCCGCTCCGGGTTGTAGTCCCAATCTGGAGCCTTCCAAAGTGCTGAGCCTTAGCCCCAGAGTGCCTTCAGGACCATGGAGAGCTCCTCTGGAGTTCAGAGTGGAGCCCAAAGCCAAGCCTCTGGGACCCAGTCTCTTTTGGGGGTGCTAAGGACCCCAGGGGTCTTGGAGGCCTGGCCCAGTTTCTGGGGGGGGGGGTTTGCAGGACTTCTCAGAGAAGGCCCACAGAGAGACAGAGAGACCACAAAGCCCATGAGCCACCAAAGCGGGTCTGAGGCAGGCCAAGCCACTCCAAGGGAAGGAGGAGCCCATTCAGTCCAGGATCTGAGTCACAGGCAAAAACGCCAGGCTTTGGGGGGAAAGGTGATCCCCTGCCTCTCCCTTTTGGAACCACAATTCCCAGAATGCCCTGGCTGGCTGGAGAGGACCCTGGGAAGCCTAGTGCGAAGAAGAATTGGGGCAGCAGGATTCCCAGGATGCCAAGGGGAAGGGAGGGAGGGAGGCAGGGAAGAGCAGTTCTTCCCAGGGGAGGCCATCTCTTTCTGGCCCTGGGAGGGGGGCTTCCTTTGGGGGGGGGGGCTTTGCATCTGTCTGAGGCGATGGAAGGGGGCCCTGGAGCAGAGGCACCAGGCTCCTCCGGGGGCAGCCACCCCCCCAATCCCCCCCACCTACCTGGTCAGCAGCAGCAGCATCGGAAGGGAGTCCTCCTCGGGGGTCTCCCAGGAACAGGAGGAGGAAGAAAGGGGAGGAAGGGGCGCCTCCTGGCCCCTCGGCCCCCATCCCTGGCCTCTCCTTTCCCTCCCCGGCTTAGGAGAGGGGCTCTTCTTCTTCTTGGGGGGATGATCCCCAGGGAAGTGGCACCAGCAGCAGCAGCAGCAACGCCGAGGCCAAGGAAGGAAGGCAGGAAGGAAGGAAGGAGGAGACAAAAGCGGCTCAGAGGCAGAGCCCCTCCGCCTCTCCCTCCGCCTCCTCCTCCTCCTCTTCCACCTCTCGTTCCTCCTTCTCCTCCTCTTTCCCTCCTCTTCTCCTTCTTCCTCCTCCTCTTTCTCTTCTTCCTTTTCCTCTCCTCCTCTTGTCTTCTTCCTCCTCCTCCTCTTCCTGCTGAAGGGGAGACAGGGAAGGCCCTTCCCTCAAGGCCCGGCCAAAGCCCCCTTTTGCTTCTTGGGATTCAGCTGGGCTTCGCTGGGACGAGGCCTCCTTCGGGCTCCCTCTCCAAAGCCCTCCTCTCTGGGCAGAAAGAAGAGGCAAGGCAGCCTCCTTTGGGGAGAAGGCCTGAGCCGCCCAGGAGGAGAGGGAAGGCCAGCCTCTGGCTCCTCACCCCCTCCTCTCTCTTCGGAGCCTGCCTTTTCCTGAAGGCCCCAAAGTTCATTCCCTGCTGCTACAAAAGTTACCAAGCAATTCAACAGTCAATCAATATGTTAAAACAATGTTAAACACAAGCCACTCGGAACAACAAACAAAAGTCCAGCCCTTCACAAAAGGCCTGTTTCCCCTAAAAAATCCCATTCTCAAAGGACTCCCAGGATATAGTTAGACAGAGCGATATCTGTTTCTGGAAAGACAGCAAGGAGAGTGCAAGGCCCAGGGCCTTTCAGTGCATTCATAGTTTGGGTCAAGCTATAAATCCATCTGGCCAAGGATGGCCCCAAACCTTTTGCAAAAGGGAAGTCCTTCTGCTCAAAGGGAGGTCTTCTGCATGCAGAGACTGGTCCAACATTGGCACTCCCTTCCACCAGACCTAGGCCCAAAGGCCCCTGCACAAGAAGGCAAGGGAAGAAGGTCCGCTTTTGCCACCCTTTCCTCCAAACCTGGCCAGCTCCAAGAACAGCAGATGAGGCACATTGGACCTCAAAAGGATTGTGGACAGCCACTGGTTTTCTTGCCTCGAAAGGGAGCAAGGTCTTGCCCCAGATGAAATGGAAAGACTCTCGCCAGTTGCGACCCTGCTTCACTTGCTGACCTTTCAAACAAGTAAAACAGATGCAAAATAGCCACTGTGTTGTCATTATTATCCCGCCTTTTAATCACTGAAGAAGGATTTTCGTCTCCATAGACTTCTGTTTTGCAGGTTGCTTTCTTTGCCTGGCCTCATCCGAGGTCCTTGGTTTTTCAGCAAGGAGGGCGACATTTGTGCCCAAAACGATGCAGAAGGCGGAGAGGGAGGAAGGCTGGAGAGCTGGACCAGCCGGGCATCCATTCTCCTTCATCGCTAGAGTTGTTTTTTGAAAGCCTGTAAATCCCAGAACTGTAGTTGTTTCTGACCCTGGTAGTGACCAAAAGCCAAAGAGCAGGAAGAGAGATGGAACTGACACTTTCAAGTTTGAACAGACACATGGATTTTCAGCTTTGGCATCAATTAATCTCTGGAAACCAACAAAGGCTCTGCACTCACAACAACAACAACAACAACAACAACAACAACAACAAGACTGTGGTTGCTTCTTTTCTAAAACAAGGCACACAGCAGGGAGAGGTAGAGAGCTGGGTTGAGGTCAACATGGAAGTTGTTCTGGTCACCCTTTCCAGGCCATTTCCCTTCATTCCTGAACCCACTGGTGACTGGAGATGCACTTCGCACATGCTCAAAGGCATTCATAGTCCAAGTCCCAGGCATAGGAAACATGGATTTTCCCAAATTGTCCCTCTGGTGGGTCTGGCCATTGCAAGAGCCGGGGCCCACACACTTGGCACGCTGAGGCTTCAGTCCCCACCATTTTGAGAAAGAGCCTTAAAAGCCTGGATCATCACCATCAGTAACACTTCAGAGTAATATGGACCGCTTCCTTCCTGCGCTCCTGTGCGGTGGAAGCGGTTTGTGGTTTGTGTGCGCTGTGCAGCTTCTGTCAAGTCACTGGTGGTGGTCAAGTGTGCTTTGAATAATTCAAGGATTGAGCTGCAGCCACCGCTGGCAGAAAAGGCACAAACCGGGGAGGATGCCCTTCGGAGCCAAAGGGACTGTCAAGGCTAGCCTCTCTGCCAAGGGTTGGTAACCAGAAAGAGCAGCCCCTCTCCTTCAAGCCCTCCTTCACTCATCCATAAACAAGCCTTTGACAAGAACACTGAAAAAGAAGGATGTCAAAAGACTTGAATTGCTCTTATTCCTGCGTGACGCAAGTGGATTGAGTGCTGGACTAGGATTCTGGGATCCAGTCCTGAAATCCCATGGTGGCAGACCTCTTCTGGCCAAGAAAACCGTAGGAGATGCTCTGTAAATTGGAATAAACCTGAAGACATGTAACACAAGGGCAGGCTTGGCATAGTGCTTAGACTACTGGACTAGGAGGGTAGGAGGACTCAGGTTCAAATCCCTGCTCCGGCATAGACATTTACTAGATGGCTTCAGGCAAATCACATTTTCTTAGAGGAAGGCAATGGCAAACCTCCTTTGAACAGTAAGCCTGGCCAAAGAGACCTTAGGAGAGGGTCAGTGTCAGCTGGAGTTGACTTCAAACGTATAGGAACAGGAGCATTTCCTCGCATTTAGAAGCAAAACCAAAAGCCAAACCTGCTGCGATGCTTGCTTACCCCGTTGTGGCTGTGGCAGTTTCTCTGCCATTATTCTGCACCATTACTTTTCCAATGGCCCATGCGGCAACAATTCACTGACAAACCAGCCTTCTTCGTTCATTAGCTAACGGGGCAACCCAATGGTCATTGGCACCCATGGAAAGCTCACTCCTAACGCCACACATATCTTCCTGCTATCTTCTCAAATTTGCACTGCCAAAATGCCTCCCTTTCCAAAAGCATGCCTCTCCTATTTGTCTGACAAATACTGTCACTTTCAGACTTAACCCGCGTCAGGGGGTGGCATCCATGCCAGAAGGGTGGAAAATCCATCCTTTTAATTTTATTACCGAGAAGCCCCGTCTCTTGTGTCCTCACCAGACAGGCCTATGATGGGGAGATACAATTCCTTAGTTAGTCTAGTCCTCAGTTAGTTGAGACAGAACTGTCCAAAACACTGAACCTATTTTGGGTGCATGTGCAGAATTCAGCTTCATTAAAATTAAGATTAAAACCTGGAGTGGATTCACTGCCCCACAGACATGGGAGCAGCCGTCCGACTTTAGACAGAACGAAGACTCCAGGTATCTAATGGTTCTCCCATTTTTCCAAATGCACATGACCTGGTTTTGAGGCCACAGAACTGTTTTTTCCCAATTGCATATTTAGCGTACCCTTCAAAAGACCCCTAAAAAGTGCTTCTCTGAGTGCTTATGTTCACAGATGTAGCGTGAACCGGGAAGCCCTCCTCTTTGCAAACCATCTCTTCTCCCAGTCAAGGTCTCCATAGAGAAACTCACCCCTTGCATGGTGAAGGAAGACCAAGAGAGCGGATGAGCAAAGGAAGCAGAAATCAAACAGTGCATATGCACACAGCCACACATAGAGAGATACAGAGCCATGCCTTGAACTCCACCTCACACTCTCCGGAGGTTGTCAAGACAGGTTTTTGGCAAGGATCCCTGAAATCATTGCTCGGCGCAAGGCCTGGCTTACAAGGCTCAGCATCTGCCAAGAGAACAGGGCGTCCCGTACTCCCGCCCGGGGCCGGCCCTTGAGGGGGAAAAGTCAGGTTTGCACAAATTGCAGCCTCAGCGCTGTTTCACCGCAGAGAAAAGAGTGGGACGGGACTTTCGCGGACGGATGGAAATTATAAGGCCCGTCCTGTGGTCGGTCTGATGTGGGAGGCCTAGCTGCTCTGCTGAGGCTAAATCTGGCCCATGGGAAGGGCTGGGTTGTTCTTGTGGGACTTCTCCAAGCAGGACATTTCCTAACAACAGGGTGAAATGTTATCCAGGGCAAGGGCAGAAAGAGCAGGGGATGCCCATGCCTCAGAGATCAGGACGGATCCCATTGAGTAGAATCTGCAGGAGCTGTTTGGCCTTCCCAGCCATTTACCGTGGCTTGAAAACAGCGGGTTAAAGATAATGTCAGTGGTAGCAAAAGGGACAGATGTTACGGTTTGGGTATTTTTGCACAACTGCCTGTTTTACTTGCTACTGCAGAAATGACAGGGAGTGGCCATTTGCTTATGGTTTACTCCTGGTAAGTACTGTTTATTCGGTAATGTGTTCCTTTTTATAAACAATTCTGCAAATTTACTACGGTGCAAAGACAGCTTTTATTATAAGTCTGTCCCATTTATATTTGCAGATATGAGATATTGTTGTGTGTGTGTTTATAGCTCCCTGTGGCTGGACTATCCATCTGCTTGGCTATACACTGTGTCTAGAGTCAGCATGACTTTGTATTTTGAGTGTTGAGTGTCAGGGTTTGAATCCTGACCAGCCATGGAAACCAGTTGGGTGGCCTTGGGCAAGTCATGCTCTCTTAGTGTAGCTCCAGATGTGCAACTCTTGTTTTGGCCATCGCAAACTGAACATGGATGTCCTACATAGGATGAAAACATTCAACCACTTCTGCATACTTATGCGTAAGACGCCACCAGAAATCCAGAGGCTGTGTCATTATGTATACAAATTTCATGTTCTTCAAGGCACTCTGTTGCTTGCTGATAAAGGGGACGATGCGTTAATAAGCCAAATCAACATGATTAATGCAACACAACTGGAGGGCATCAGGTTGCTGGGATTCTGGAATAAAGGAAGAGGCTTTCATCTCCACCTATCTCCTACCGATCATGAAAAAGAGTGAAGCGGCCGCCTCAGGGAGCAGACCTAGCGTAGTGCCATGAAAGGAGAAGGGGATTGCTTTCTTTACTTGTCTTATTTTTAACATGCCAGAGACTGCAAGAGGTATTTGTGGGGTTTCCTTTCTCCTGGGCCAAAATCATTTGCCTGGCTTTGGGCACCATGCGTCTTGAACCGGGAGCAGGGCGCATGCCGCTCCATCCTCAGGCATCAAAAACAGGGACCAAGGCATTTTGTTTTAGCTCAGGCAGGACTTCCTGAACTTCCATCTGAATATCATTGATGGCTGGCCCTCCCCAAGTCACCTATCCTAAATAAATGCTTGGGTTTTGTTCAAGGGCTGACGCAACAGAACCGAGTGGGAAAACAGATTTTAAAATATTCTATCCTTTCTTACGTTGTCAAGTGGGAGGAGAGAGCACCAAATCGGGACGGTTGCAACATCTGTGGGCTGATGCCCTTTGGCTTGGTGTTTCTGATGACCGCTAAACCTGGTTCTTGTTCGTCTCTAGGCCTCTTAGTCCCTTAGCTTTCTGACTTTTGATTCCTACTTTGCTCAAAGATCACATCCACCGCGTTCCAGGTTTCAACGTGAAGGTGATGTTCTTTTTCAAACGCAGCCCTGCCTCCCGGATGCCAGTCGGCAAGGAGTCATCAGAAATTCAGAAAATCCTGGATGGCCTTCAAACACTGCCTTCCTTGCACTTTCCAGAGGCACAAGGAGGCAACTTCTCCCTCCATTGAACTAAAATCTGGATTTTTTAAAACCCAAACTTGAAAGGCAGCGATGCTGCTCTTCTAATGAGAGATGGATGAATCCGTAAAAAGGCCCAGGGTCTCCTCTTTCAAGTGGGGAAACTCAGAGTCCCCCCGAATCTCTCTGAAAGGAAAGGGGGAGAAGCCTGCACTATCTTCCAAGGTCACTGAGAGTTTGCACCAAACAGGTTTCTCTCTCTTTTTTAAATGCATGACTTTGGCTTCTGAAAATACAGGCACTTGTTAACCAAGAACAGCTGCTTGCAACCGAATATAATTACCGAGGGAGAAAGAGAGCAAGAAAGGGAGAGAAAATGCAGGTTAGAGGGAGAAGGAGAAGAAAGTGGGGAGGGGGACATCTTTCTGTGGAAAAAGGTTGGAAGAGTCGGCATGCTTTGAATGCAAAGAGAACAGGAGGGTAACTCAGCTGCTCCTCTTTTAATCCCAGGAGGTTCCTCCTGCCTTTTGAAACCTTCAGCTGTGCATTTACTCTGTGTGTGTGTTTAAAACACTGTCAGGTTTTCATCCTGGTCTCTGCAAAATGCTGGGATTGAAGGATGGCAGAGACAGAGTTGCAAAACTGAAATGTGCAAAGGGCCCATATACCTAGAAGAGGGCATTTCAGTAGGTGCTCCTTGCCTCTTTCCTGGTTGTGATGCAAGCAACATCTTCCAAAATTTCCTCTTCTTCAGCTTTTATTCTGGCAATCCTGTTGGAAATCTCATTGCCAGCTTTTGCTTTCAACTCCACAAGCCTAAATACCCTTAAGGCACCAGATCCTGCAAGCTAAGCAGGGCTCAGGTCTGGTTAGTACTTTGATGGGAGACCACTATTGAATATCGAGGGCCGTAGGCTCTGTTTCAGAGGAAGGGACTGGCAAAACTCTGCTGAATACTCTTTGAATAACAAAAAGCCCATGCAAATCATGAGGTCACCATGAGCAGACAGGGAACTTGAAGGAATAACAACTTGCTATCTTTAAATATCTGGAAGGATGTCACGAAGAAGACGGAGTGAGCTTGTTTTCTGCTGCTCCAGGGACTAGAGCACAAACCAGTGGATTTGAATAATATTAAACATTAGAAAGAACATCTTCACTGTAAGAATTGTTTGACAGTGCAATGCCAATGGACTTTCTCTAGGGGTAAGAGACGCTCTTTCTTTGGAGGTCTTTAAACAGAGGTTGGCTGGGCATCTTTTGGGTGTGCTTTTATTGTGGATCCCTGCATGGCAGAATGGGGCTGGAGTAGATGGTGCTTGCAACCCCCTCCAACTCTATGATTCTATGGATTTTTGGTTTTTGTGTGTCTTCAAGTCATTTCCTACTCATGGCGACCCCAAGGCAATCCTATCATGGGGTTCTCCTGCTAAGATTTGTTCAGAGGAGGTTTGCCATGGCCTTCCCCTGAGGCTGAGAGAGTGTGACTTACCCAAGGTCACCCAGTTGCCTTCATGGCCACACGGGGAATTGAACCCTGGTCTTCAGTCAAACACCCAAACCAAGCTGAAACCTAGAGCAGATTCACCACCAGCCACCACTGCTTCCAGGCTTCCCTTCCCATTCTATGGACAGGATCCACCAATTGGGTTCTGATGGTGAAATGGGGAGATCCAGTGGAACCAGGAGGGGCTGACCCTCTCCAACCTGGACCCAGGGGCCCTCCAAAATTGGCCCCGGAGGACTGGGAAGCCAATAGAAGGCAATCTTGGGGCAGGACAGAGAGCTGAAGTAGATAGGAGGGGTGGAGAGGAACCACCGCTATGACCGCCAGCAAACAATGGACTGGGCTGCTGTGGTGGCTGGTGCCTCCCAGCTCAGCAAGTTGGTGAATCTACTGAGACTTTGAAACAAATCTATTACAGCTGCATCTATTTTGGAAGGACAGAGTCCAGCCTTTGGAGGTGGCTGAGAGGGGATTCCTCCTGGCCAGGAATGACCAGCCCCCAGGGCTTGGCTGCTTTGGCTCGAGTGGCCTGGCTCAGGCTGAGTCGGTCTGCACCGAATGCTCCCCTGCTCATATATTCTAGTTATCTCCTGCCCGTCCCACACTTTCCGATACACAGAGCACTTGCATTTGTCTTCTCAATGAATTGCCTCCCCATCAGGGAGAAGGATGATCCTTACGCTCTCCTCTGCCTCCCTCCTCCGCTCATTCTGCCTCAGTGGAAGGAGTCATTAGCCAAATATCCTTCTCCAGCAAGAAAGGTCTCAGGAGGCTGCCTGCCCAGGGAGCCTCCTGGAGCCCACCATAGCCTTGTTCTTTCCCCCAAGATAATGTGTGAAAGCCACCAACCTCCCCTGCTGTTGCCTTGCTGGGAACATTACTCAAAGAGGTTTCTCTGATCCAGGAGATCAGATACAACCATGAGGACCAAGATCCCTGGATCACTTTCTCCTCCCAAGAATGTGTCCTTTAAAGGGATGAAAGTTCAAATGCCGACTGCAGGATTCTGGGAATTGTAGTCAAAGCATCACTCTTCCAAGCCTAGCTTACAGCCAATCTGTTACTGAGTTTGGTTACACAAGCTCCAAGGTCGGGTTCAGATCAGACCCTGGTCAACGGCTGGACTTTGGTCCTCTCTGTGCCACCCAACTTTGCAACTATCCTGGCTGCACATAAACATTCCCTAGGAGCGGAGCCCATTTGGCAGAGCAGGACTTACTTCCAAATAAACAGACCAAGGGACTGGGAAGCAACCTGTCTTTAAAGCAAAGCCACAGCACTAAGATTGGGAGAAGGGCATGAGAACAACATTGAGAAAGGTAAAGAGAAAGCACCTGGTGGGCAGGTGGACCTTGCGGCCCAGGAAGGGCTGTCCTCTCCAGCACATTCCTCAAGGTGTCTTTGACTCCCAGGGGAAGAAAAGGGAAGGCTTCCTCCAGGTTGATCTTCCACCGCTTTATCTGGGGAGAACGTCACAAGCACCCAGGGTCCATTTCTCCTCAGCCTAACACCTGTGTAACTTTGCACATGCTGCTGGGTATCATTCCACAACCCGCCCTTAAAAACTATGCCACCACTGCCGCCTCCTCATTGTTGACAGGTTCGGAAAGAGCGATGATGAAACCGCCTTGCTGTGCCTTGTCACACAAGACATCCAACCCTCCCCAGCCTGGCCTGTCTTATTCTTGGGCTGCCTGGCTCTGGCCCATGGGCGATGTCTTCTGATCTGGACTCCTTCGCAGACACTGCCTTGACCTTCTGCGTCTCTTCCTCACCTGCGTCCAACATCCCCACTCTTGCTCCCCTTCCTCTCCACTCCATCCCTCCCTTCACCTGGCATGGGTCACAGAACCTGTTTGCAAAACCAAGGTCTCCGCTCTTGCTTTCTGCCCTGGAGCGTCTGCAGTGTTCACAACAAACAATGCGCTATTATTTTGTAGACAGTGCTGTCACCAGACAAGGGCACTTTAAACAGAGCATCCTCCCCCCAGATTGTGTGTGTGTGTGTGTGTGTGTATTGGACTATGACACCCATCAATCTTGTGTTGGGTGAAAGCAGTGGGCACAATAGTCTAACATGTCTGGGGAAGTCAAAGATATAGCCGTGTTAGTCTGTGGAAACAGTATGTGGAGAGATTTTGTAGCACCTTTGAGACTTACTGAAAGAAAGAAGTTGGCAGCATGAGCTTCATAGACTAGTCTACTTCCTCAGATGCATTTGATGTCCGGAGAAGGATGTTCCAGAGGAAGGAAGGAAGGAGCAAGATTTCAAGCAAAAGGGAGACAGGACAATTCTGTTTTGGCAAATCCCAGTTGCCTCCTGTCCTTAGTTATTGGGCTAGCTAATCACTCTGTAGAACTTCCAGGGCTGTCCCAAGATACTTTGCTACCCGAGGCATGAAGCAAGATGGCACCTTCTCCTATTCCATGGGGATAAGTAAACCCAACTGGACCGGTGGTTGGCTCTTCCTTGCAACATTGGCAACTGTGCCAGCCTCCTGCCCCACGCATGAAGGCAGAAGAGTCACTTATTAGGGGGCCAGAAGGAAGAGGGTGAGGCCTACTGCTGCCTCCCAGCACTTGAGGCACCTCCCTCACTCTGCCCAGTGGCCAGACAGCTGAGATGATTTCTGCCCTTTATGCAGTGCCATGGGTCACATTGTGAAAAGGCATCACGGCATCCATTGCAACTGGAGAGTCTGCACTGATGTCTATGAAAGCTGATGCCAAATAAAACTTGATACTCTTCAAGCTTCCTTGAGATGCTTTTGGATTTTGGTTTTTCTCTCAATGGACTTTAAGACAGCTAGCTCTCATCATCTCAAAATCAGAAGAAATGTTTCAGATCAGGGTTTCAGCTTCGCTCACCTCTGTGCTCCACATCCGCCTTATTTCACAAAAGCCATGGCTCTCACAGAGAATAAAGCCCTCCAGCCCCTCTTTCTCTCTCCTTCATTGTTCCACTTCTACAATTATGCCCTCAGTTTAGTACATATATATTCTCTCTCTCTCTCTCTCTCTCTTATATCTGTGTATCAGTGTGAAGTTTGCCACCAGCGTTTCACCTCCCGGATAAGAAGGATCCAAAGACAAATTTCACAGGTTTCACAGCCAGTTCTTTCAGGAGACGTGCGAAGCTATATTGCAAAAAACCCGGACCTGATATTGCACCCCTGCCAAGTTACATGATACTTCTATGCTTCTGCATTTCAAAACCTCACAGCGATTCAGAGTTTGGTATTGGAAGCAATGATGGGAGAGGGGTGCAAGAGAGGCGGCCAAGGATGGAATGAGAAGAAGATTTAATTTACCTGCGCAATGAAATGTCCCCGTCTATCGACACAGCAGCTGCTTCTGTCTCTAATATCTGTATCAGCAGAAGCTTCTGAATCTTTCCTCTGTGATGCTAACCATGGATCACTCTCCTGCCAGGCGGGCGAAATAAGTCCCTGGGGGAATTCATAGCACACAACGGCCAAAATCCAAACAGCCAAACCAGCCAGAGAGCTATGATCCCCAAACTCTGGTCCTCCAGGTGTTTTGGACTTTAACTCCCAGAAGCCTTAGCCAGCTTGGTCAGCTGTCAGGAATTCTGGGAGCTGAAGTCCAAGACAACTGGAGGACCAAAGTTTGGGAAGCAACTGAGCTAGAGTAATCCCATTGAATTCATGAGACTTACATAAACGTTGCTTTTTAGCATTTAGCAGTCAGTTCAATGGGATGGCTTGGTGGGATTTAGGGCCAAACAATCCAGATCACATTTCCAGTAAGGGAGAGCTAGAGCTTAGGGGAAATCATCATCATCATCATCATCATCATCTTGGACTACAGGTCCCAGAATCTGGGTTCCCTCTGGAAGGACCCGGCATCTGGGCCTCCCGAAAGGCCAAAGCAAGAGAGACGTCCAGCACTTCTTCCTCCTCTTCCGCCACCATTGATCTCCATCCCTTTTGTCCAGCAAAAAGGATCTCTCTTCAGAGATGATTTTGTGGAGATAGGGAGGGATGGAAGGAATGAGAGAGAGTGACTCATTTACATCTGAACAAAGAGACAAATCAAAGGAAAAGGAGCCAGAGAAAAGAACCTGAAAGAAAAATAGGGAAAGAAAAGGAACATCTTGCTTCTTAAAAAGAAAAGAAAAGAAAGGCACGTCTTGTCAAAGAAAAGGCTTTCTGTATGCCTTCCCAGCTCCTGGCATGCAAGGATAGTCATCCCATCTCAAAAAGAATTGCAAATTGCCATTTCCTCAGAATGCGCCAACTGGAAGTTAGGAGGGGAGCACAAATAATATGCTTTGCGCCTTGACAAAACTACCCAGTCCCCTCAAAAATGGCAGGTTCCTAGGAAGTTGAGTTGGAAGGGAACATAAGAGCCATGTAGTCTATCCCTTGCCATGCAGGAATACTCAGTTGAAGCCCTCGGAGTATCTGGGTATCTCTCTTCAACCTCTGTTTAAAGACCGCCAAAGAAGATTTGTCCACCATCCTCTGATGTGGAAAAGCTCTGATCATCTGGAAATTTAGTGTCATTTGAAGCCATTGGGTTGGTCCTAGTATGAGCATCTTCTCCCTTCTGACATCTAAAGATAGTTATCATGTCATGTTTCAGTCTTCTTTCCTCCAGGCTGACCATTCGCATTTCCCAGTCAATCCTCATAAGGCCTGGTTTCCAAGAGACACAATCTTGGT
This sequence comes from Sceloporus undulatus, assembly GCF_019175285.1. NCBI lineage: Eukaryota > Metazoa > Chordata > Lepidosauria > Squamata > Phrynosomatidae > Sceloporus > Sceloporus undulatus. The sequence continues at coordinate 12,099,484 of NC_056528.1, read as the reverse complement.
TGGGTTTTGCAAGAGCATCCATGGTCAGTGCCCCAAAACCTTTATAAGCCCCCCCAAATTTACTTCCTTGAGTTGTAATCCCCAAACCAACTTCTCCAATCTCTAGCCAACACAGAAGGGTCACCACTTTCTTCCACCAGCTGCTATTCTGAACCAAGTAGACTGCCTCTGAACACTGATGTTCCCCAAAACACTGTTTCCTAAGGACTGATCTTGCTTGATGGATGTGCTTTTCTCCCCACTCCCTGCAAGGAAGAAAATAAATGCTGCAAAGGATAGTTAAAAGCTTAGAGGTCAAGAACGTGCAATTGGCTGGATTTGCATAATTCGTATGAGACGTAAGCGTCCCCCTTTCCTCAGCGCAGCATTGGCGCGACCTCGGTGCCAGGGGCTGATTGGAACCCTCGCCCCTGCCTCCTTGGGCACTGCCTCTGTTGCAAGATAGGGCCATGCCCCCAGCACCGCCAGTAATGAGAAAGCTCTTACTGCACTGGAGAGCTCTTTGCGGAGCACGTGGGAAGGTGGCGCCCATGTGGAGAGAGCTGCGGCTGGAGATGTGGCACATGTGCCAAGAGCCAGGCATCTTGGATGCTTCAAGGAGCCTCCAAAGAAGGGCCAAGGGGAAAGGAGCATACAGCCTTCTTCTCTCCAGCAATGTTTCCCTCTTGAAACTTCTCCTCTGAAGGCATATTTATTCCAAGAGTGGGCCATATATGGCCTGGGAGCTGGATGTGGCCAACACAAGGCTGCTTTTCTGGCCCTCCAAACCCTCCAAATCCAATTCTTCTACCTCTGCCAGGGATGAATGAACCATCTTGAAAACTTGCAACAACAGAGCCCCCCTTCCCAGCTTTAACTTTTAAATACACACACACACACACACACACACACACACACACACACACACACAGTGGGACCTTGTTATCTACTGGGGTTTGGTTCCAAGATCCTCTGTGGATAACAAAATCCCTGGATGCTCAAGTCCCATTGAATATAATGGTGTCCTTTATATCAAATGGCAAAATCAAGGTTTGCTTTTTTGTAGTTTATACTTTTTTGGATGCTATGGATGCTTGAATCTGTGGATAAAAAAAATCAGTGGATAAGGCACTGTGTATTATTTTTCCTGACCGCTTCTCGTTTTGTTTCTTTTCTTTGGGCTTTTTCAGTCCTCCACACGGACACCGGAGGATGCAAAAATGTGTGGGGTTAGCACAAAATTGTGATTCCTGAAAATTGTGGGTGTTTGGGGGGGGGGTTGTATCTTTTTTAAACAGACATAGAAAACTCACCCACATGTGTTTCTGCACAGAGTAACTTCCCAATTGCAATTGCAATTACAATTAATGTGTCAATTTTTGGTGAAAACTGTACAAAATTCTGCCCCTCTGTGTTGTTCTTAACCCAACTGGGTTCCCCAAATGTTGAGAAAGGCCTTTTTCATTCAGGGAACGAATCTTGGGGTGCTCCCTTCCTTCCTTCCTTCTCTGTGACTGTACGTTCTGTGGGCCTTTGGGTGGCACCTTCCTTCCATTTCCCAAGAGTTTCCTCCTCTTCCCTCGCTGCAACTACACTTTCCAGGACACTCCATTGCTGGCGTTCCTGGCGTTGTAGGTTCTGCAGATTACAGGCAATAAAGAATTAACGGCTGATTATAAATCAATTTACTCTGCCGTTGGGGTGGGAGAGGAGCCCTTTGTGCGGATGAAGCGCTTTCGATGGAAAGTAATTAGTTTGGCTCACATTTTAATCTTCAGAGAATTAAGAGAAGGACCAGGATATTTTTGTTTGATTGTTTTCTGTGAGGATGGGTTCACAATGCGCGCACACATATTAGTACTTTGCAAGACAACTAGACAAAATTACTCAGCCGGCTAAGATCCTAGTTCTCAGTAATGCACTAAACCAAGCCAAAGCTTCATCCTGGCAGACTAGCTTTCTACAATCGAGGAAAGATATAAATGGATGTAACTCGAATTCTCCAGCATTGAAAGATCCTGCGCTGGAATCCAGAAGGAAACAGACCACACAGCAAAACACAACTTCTTGTAAACCATAGGCAACTGGGATGCAAAAGAAGGAACCACCAGAAACAAAGATTGCTGGAAAATTTGGCCTAGGATCAAGAAGTAGGAGAGTGACTGATTTGGATTTTGTGAGGCCGATTGTTTGTTCATCACAAGCATATTCTTCCAGCAACCCAAGAGGCGACTGTAGACATGGACTTCACCTGATAGCCAACGCAGAAACCAAATGTATGAAATTGGAAGCAGAAGATGGGTAACTTACTATCTCTGAATTTCTGGGTCCTTTGTGCAAAGTAAGCCACATTTTATGCAACAGGTGTACAGTGGTCCTTCCATATTCACTGGGGTTTGGGGTGAAGGACCCCTGTGAACGTGGAAAAAATGCAAATTAAAAAAACACCATTCTTTTTAAATGAATAAATAAATAAAAACCCACTAAGCCAACACCTCTCTAGGAATCTCCAGGTCCTCCAGTGCAACTCTATGGTCAACATCTGCCAGAAGCTGATCCTAGGATCATGCTGGATGACCTACAACGCCTAGAGAGGTGTCTTCTTAGGAACCTAGGTCCTCCAGTGCAACTCTATGGTAAACGTTTGGAAGAATTGCGCTTGAAGACTTAGAGATCCCTAGAGAAAACATATTAATCAAAACCGCAAATAACCAAGTCCACAAAAGTGAAAGCTGCAAATCTGGAGGGCCAGCTGTATCTCCAAATGGTCATCCAGGCCTGGCTTTTGAACCTCTAGTGGAAACAAAGGGGCACCCAGAGGGTAATATATAATATGTCAACTGCCACCCGCCCCTGTTTCATTGCCTTCTGCAAGTTACTGCAAAGTCAATCATCAGCGTCAGCATCATCTCCAGATCTTTATCTTTTCTCATTCCAGATCAGTATTTTAACCAATTTTTCTAAGCTCTGATAAGAATTCTTGGATTCTTTCTTCTTTCTCATTCAAGTATTATCTGGTGACAGGTAGGATAATAAAAATTACTGGCATATTGATGTGCGCAAATGTTATTTGTGGCTCTGTATTGACTTTCTCCTTTTTGCAAAGAAGAAGAAGAAAAGAAATCACTTTCCTCATGATCTGAATGTCAGGATTGTATGTAGCGGAGAATAGTCTATTCAGGAACCTTTTGAAGGGGAGGATGGATTTGCTTAAAAGTAGTCCTGATGAAAAATGCAGACATTATTCCTTCTCACTCATTCTTCCCTTTTTCTTTCCTTCCTTCCTTCCTTCCTTCCTTCCTTCCTTCCTTCCTTCTTAGAGAGCTTTTACTGAACAATATTTCACATTCAGGTCACTGCTTTTAACACCAATCCTGTCTGGATGGGGACCGAACAATACTCCGTGTTGGACATTTGCTCAGCCATCTGTGCAAATTTAATTGGTCTCCATCTTATTCTGGCCTTAAGAGGCAGAGCGTCCACTTGCCTTCTCCTCTTTTCTGCTACCCTCTCCTTTTGGTCTCTGTACACGGTGGATTTTGCTCACAGCCAACCCTGGCGCTGGGAAGTCTGACGCTGTGCCATATTGACAGAGAAAGTCTTAGCCGTTTACAAAGGTTTCTTCTTTCCCGTTGAACTTGTACAAGTGTTTGTGGATTTCAATGGCTTCCCTGTGCATCCTAATCTGATTGATAATTGTTGGCATGGTCCAGAATTTCAGTCTTTTCAAACAGCATTTTATGCCCAGGATGGTTTAGCACAGTGTCCTCTAAACTGTTTGGAGACCACCAGTTTAGCAGAACACAAAGGTCAGCGTTTTCCGAAGATGCCAGCCACAGCTGCTGGTGAAACGTCAGGAATAAAGTCTTCCAGAACATGGCCACAGAGCCCGAAAACTCTGCAAAAAACACTCTGCAGTTTGCATATATATGTATTGGTTGCCTAATGGTCCACCTGGCTTTGCTCCTTGCTCTCTCCCCATTGTAAATTGCTCACTGCCTTTTGGGGATGGCTGTTCCATCCAGTTCAGGGGGCAACTGGCCATCTGATAAAAGAAGCACCATCCGCTGGCCCTGAAGCCGCCCTCCTTTGTTTGGAAATGTCACCATCCATTATTAAAAACAATGCTCTCCTGTTCAACACACCTGTGCCTTCCTGCCTCCCGGCACCGAGCGGCCATAGAGTTGTAACGCCAATGTGTTTCCTGGAGCATCTGATCCAGAGATGGCTCCCTTCTCTCCATATATATATATATATATGAACATGCCTTGGGCTCCTCCTGTTATTTTTAAAGCCTACCTTTCTGTGTCCAACCTGACATGTGCTCACGCTCCATTTTAATGACAAGCGATGTGCCTCTCTGCTTAGGAACAGATAGATTCCTTGAGATGGAAATCTAGCAGGTAGAGTAGTCATGCCATCCTCACCTCATTGTGTTTCTGGAGTCCAGTGAAACTGGCCGAGACTTGGGATGCCTCTGGAAGCCGAAATCCCAGTACTTCACTTGCTGGGCATGGAGATAACAATCATATGCCTTAGAGCAGAAGTGGTCCCCAAACTGTGCCCTTTCAGAGAATTTGGACTTCAGCTCCCAGAAGCCTCAGCCATGTTGGCCAATAGCCTGGGATTCTGGGAGCTGGAGTTCAAAATCACTGTCTTAGAGAATACTACTTCTATGGTGAAATAGGGCTTAAGGTCAGGAGGTGGGTGCGAAGGAAGGACTAGGGACAGTGGAGTGAAGGAAGGATCATGGTGAAATGGAGGGATAAAGGGGCTTAAGGGAGACCTCAACCCACCCTGGAAGGGGACTGCTACTAGTCTGTAGGAAAATCCTGTGTTGTCAGATGTAATTTGACAAGACGTTGTAATGCTGAGGGGGTCAGAGGCCCGGGATGGGATTAGAAGTGTGTGTATATGTGCATTGGAGGTTTGGGCTGGCATTTAGTTGGGAACATATGCTGTGTACACTGCACTACATTTGCAGGTGGGGCAAATGATTCACCATAGAGCAAAAGGCATTGTCTGTTGACAGCGACAGAAGTGACGTTCTACATACAAGCCATGCTAAACACTACATTAGACATTGTGGTTGCTCACAGCACATTGCCTTTGTGCAGTCATTCACATGTGTCACACACTGTTGCTATTCTGCATGGAGATTGTGTATTGCATGGAGATTGTATTCTGTATGGAGACTATGTATTGCTCTTGTATTTGTCTACATATGGATATTCACACTACACTGAGAGGATGCTGGACTTCAGCCACTGAGTGGATCATTGAAAAGAAGATCAAGAAATATTTGCTGCAACAAAGGTTCGTGGATGGAGACCCAGAACTGGTGTGAAAGGGATGGCAAGGAGGAAAGATAAAGAGAACCCCAAGACTGCTTTGGTGGAGTGGGGGTAACCCTGAGGTCTGTATTAGGATCCTGAAAGGGTTTTGGAAATCCTATCGTGATGCGTGGCTTTGGAAAGGCATGATCCCACGGCTGCAGGAGAATCCCTGGCAGAAAGGGAGGCGGTGGTGGCACATGCGGCGTGTTTCTGCCGAGAGCTTGATAAGAGCCGCACAAGTGCATGTGTCTTGCAGAAGAGGCTCCCCTGGGGGCAACGTGGGGGGAGAGAGGAGGCACTGAAAGGCCCAGGAAGAAGCAGGGAGGCATGTAATCTCTCATGTACAGCAGCAAAGGGGGTTGCTGCCAGTCATCCACACGCCAGCCCAGAGCATCTTGGAAGTGCTTCAGAAAGACCGACGCAGAAGGGGAAAGAGAGAGAGAGAGAGACAGGGGCTGACACTGAAACCAACAGCTCTTTCCAGTGTGCCCATAAATTAAGGTGGAAATTGCGGCCCTTGGCCCATGCGCCTGCCAGTTGAAAAAGGAATGCTGCTCTGGATGCATGCAAAGGCAGGCCAAACAGAGAGCAGTCCTTGTGTGTGCGTATTGGGGATAGAAAGAACATGAACATATTTGGAAAACAGTCAAAAATGGGTCTCTCAAATGTCAAGAAATCTTGAAAAGGAGAAGCCTGGATAGATGAGAATTTTTGCAGTTTGGGATTTATTCTATACAAAATTCACACGTGGTTGGTTAGCACAGAAAATGGCACATTTGCAGCCAAAAACAGCATATGTGCACAAAAATATTATTTTCTGCACATAAAACGCTATAGATCCGAACTTATTCTGTGCAAAAATAGCACATGATTGTTTCCCATAGAAAATAGCATCGCTTGCCTTTCCATCCAGAAATAAATGCTGTTTCCTATGCAGAAACACCATATGTGAAGTTTGTGCAGAATAGGTCCTGATTCTTGTCATCACTGAGACGATACATCACAGCATGGAAAAGGTAGTGATTTTTGAACTGCAGCCATGCTAGGCCATGAGTCTCCAGCAGCCTCCTCCCAGAGGGAGCCAGACCTGACTATTCATTTATTACTGTTTATCTCATATATATATATATAGTTTATACCCTATATATTTCCCTGGAAGGGAACTCAAGGTGGCAAAACACACAAAACCAGCAATACTGAAAGCAATCTTAAACCCGCGCCTGCAGCCTGTGGGCTTCTGGGATCCAGTCGAGGGGCGAATCCAGCCATCTGTTCCAGACTGGAGTCAAACATTTCTCTTTGCAACCTGATGGAACAGACTGTGTGCCTGGGCCAACTTTGCACTGGAGGAGAGACAGGCAAAGGCAAGGTTTTGCTCTGCAGGCTTCCTTTACTGACGATCATTGTCACAACAAAGAGTTACCCGTTCTGGCAGGATTCAGAGAGCATCTGTGGATGGCGTGAGTTGTGCGAAAGCGGATGTCACCACTACTTAAGCACACCTTCCTGTGTCTCCAAAACTGGAGAGATACAGCATCATCCAGTCTTAGAGCTGGAAGGGGCCACAAGGGCCATCTAATCCAACCCCCTGCCATTCAGGAAGACACAACGAAAGGGCTCCCAAGAGAACCATCTCCAAAGTGGGAGATGTTGGATGGGGAGATATCCCAGATGGGAACTCTTTTGTGGCTCACTGCACACCCAATAGAACAACCTGTTCACAATAATGGAAGTGTGTGTGTGTGTCTGTCTGTCTGTCTGTCTGTGTCTGTGTCTGGACATCCTAAACCTGCAGCCACCCTTGTAAGAGCCACAAATGTCAGAAACTTCCCAAAGGGCCCAAACCGTCCAAGGAATCCATGGTGGCAAATGTCAGGGACATCAAGCATGAGCTCTCCTCTCCCATTTTCCATGAAAGGCAGAAGAGTCCCCTTTCAGTAGATCGGAAGGCCTTGGTGAGAAACACACACACACAAACACACACAAACATACACAAACACCACTGCAATCCCAGACCTATGCCCCCCTCAACACTGCAAGGTCTTGTCCAATTACAGCCAACAACACTGGAGAGAAGCGTCCTCCAGATTGGTAGCAGCCACACGGGGGTTTTGCAATTAAGCAGGACATCCAAACAAGGCCTTTGCTTGTGCACCGAAAGGTCAGGGGCGGCAGATGCCTGTTTTGCAGCTAATTGTAAGAGGTACAGAAGCAATTACGGCAATGCTACCAGGCACAGGGATGCTCTGGACAGAGACGCGTGTGCAGAGATGCAATGGCCTCAAGTCTACAGGATGTGTTGCAATGAGTGCTCCTGGGTTTTGTTTAGGGGGCTCCAGGGAAATTGAGGAGAAATCCGCCTGGTGAAGAAGAGTAGAAGGGGCATGCTCACCTCAGAACCCGACTCTCATATCTTGTGGCCTCCCATCACCAAAAGGAAAAAGCTCTCTTTCTTGACTAAGGCTGGTAGCCTCCGTGAGCTCTATGGCAAGGATGGAGAAGACTGGGTTGCCCCAGTGGTAGGGATGCAAACAAGTCCCTCAAATAGTTGGGGAGAATGGGTTCAGCACAACATGGCTGTTGTGCTTCCTTATGGCAACCCTTTAAACAGAGGCTGGATGGCTATCTGTCGGAGATGCTTTAGTTGAGAGTTCCTGCATGACAGAATGGGGTTGGGCTGGATGGCCCTTCTTGGAGTCTCTTCCAACTCTAGGATTCTAAGGCAGACCTACAATGGGGTTTCTTGGGAAGATTTGGTCAGACATGACTTGCCACTCTGTCCTGCCTCGGAGGCTGAGAGAGTGGGACTTGCCCAGTGGCTTTTTTCCATGGCTGAGTAGGGAGTCAAACCTTGGTCTTCCGGAGTCCTAAAATTTAAATCACTACACTGCATCAGTCCTTATTGTGGGGCTAGGTGGAGTGAGGTTGGAAAAATTTAATCCAACCCCTAGAAAAGACCGGAAACAGCAAGCCAGACAGTGATCCATTTCTCTGTAATTGCTATGACATCTTTCAGGTCCACCGGTGAACTTCTCTTTACCCTCAAACAAGTCCCTTCTTCTGATGTTCAACCAAAACCTACCCTCTTGTACCTTGAAGACCTCTCTCTTGTGGCAAGGCGTTCCACCCATTAAATGAGGCATTGCTAGGAGGGTTCAGCTCAGTGAATATGGTCACCACAGTGTTCCTTGCCAGCCTCGCTACTTGTGTATGGTAAGCCGGCCATGAGTGTGCGTCTGTGCATGCATGCGCAGACACGCATAGACACTTGCCTTCCCTTTCTCCATCCCTTTAGGCCTCCTCAGTGCATACGGCTGCCTTTGTTTGCGCGGACGCAAATCTCGCAGACTCGGTGGTGCTTACAAATGAGAACGGCTCTTGGCTGCATGCGCTTTGCTTCCAGCGCCATCCCACTTGCTCTCCTTGGCACACGCACAACAACGCTAGCCGAGGGGGCTGTGTAACGCCAGAGGGGGGCCTTGTTCAAATCTGCCTCTGACTCCAAGCTGACAATAGGGACAATCTGTGCTCCCAGAAGCCTCCGCTTCTGCGCCTCGAAATGGTCCAACGGAAAACAAGAAAGAGAGAATTCAAGTCAAGAGTGCTGTTGGTTCACTCTGGTACTTGCCTGCAAAGAACAATTAGGTATGCCTGTTTTGTGCCAAGGGGCCGAAATGCCCTCAAAGCACCAGATCCCACCTGATCTTGGAAGCTAAGCAGGGTCAGCCCTAGTTAGTCCTTGGATGGGATGCCACCAAGAAATCCCAGGTACTGGAGACTCTGTTTCAGAGGAAGGAACTGGCAAAGCTACCTCTGAAAATTCCTTGCGAAGACAACCCTATGAAGTCCATGGGGCTGCTGTAAGCCTGAGAAGCAGCTGTAAGGAACAGATGTTTTTTATGTCAAGGAGACCAGGACAATGTAAGAAAGTTTGCAGTAGAGTATTTTTGGACTATGCCTCCCAGAATGCCCCGCTCTCCATGCTGCCTGGGAGATCTGGAGTTTGGGGGATCCGGAGTCTGCTAGTTTGGGGATGTATATACACTCCAGCTGTCTAGCAGAGAATTCTAATTACTGCAGAAACAGAGAAGCTTTTAAGAGAAATCCTGAAATTATGCTGAATATTTTAGCATTTCAGAACTGGGCAGTGATTGGATTTATTTATGTTTAATGGAACCAGTTGGCACCGCTCGCCATGCACCGAAATGGTAGAAAGGCAGAAATGTAGAAAGAGGAACGAGTGTTTGCTCCCGGCAATCCGCCCTTTTCCCTCCCCTTGTTCCACAATCCCCTTCTAAGGCTGCCATTAATTAGAGGCCGGTAATTAACTCTCTGGTTGGAGAAGTGTCACGCCAAAGAGTCCCATTAAGGTGGCAGATCTGCAGATGCCACAAAAAAAAAAGGGGGGGGAGGTGGATGTCTTACAGGAAAGTAAGCAACCTTCAGGCTGCCCTTGAGTCCTCCTCCTTTGTCTGGACCAGGCAACAATGCAAGAAATGTAAGAGTACTCCACCCCAAATGGACAATTTTGTTATACGCAAATCTTCACAGGCATCAAGTCAACTTTGACTTATGGCGACTCTATGAATGAGAGACCTCCAAGTCCTCTTATCCTCAGCCATTTTGGCTTCTTTGAGTAAGTCCTTCCACCTGGAATACAGTCTTCCTCTCTTCCTATTATCTCTTTCTACCTTTCCAAGCCTTTTAAGCAAATCCCTAAAGAAGCAGAACTCTTCTCCAAAACTACATTTCACATGAACTGATGTTCTTCCTATCTGCTTTCTTCACCGTCTGGCTTTCGCAACCATACACAGAAATAACGATGGTACAGACCATCCTAGTTTTAGTATTCAATGATATTTACATTTCAGGACTTTGATTTAGTTCCTTCATAGCTGCCCTTCCAAGTCCTAAGTCTTCTTCTGATTTCCTGACTGCAGTCTCTATTCTGATTAATGACTGAGCCAAGGTTGGCCAAGGGGCCATATGATAGATAGATAGATAGATAGATAGATAGATGATAGATAGATAGATAGTGACCCCCAAGGGACCACACACACACACACACACACACACACACACACACACACACGGCTACCTTGTACTTCATATATATCATAGGTAGCCATGTGGGGCCAGTGAGATTATGTATAAACCTTGGGTACTTGGGTAGAGAGTTGTGAGTTACTTTTTTAAAAAATTAATAAATGTTACGTGCTTACTGCATTTCATGTTATTGTCTTTTATGTACCTTATGGTAAAAATTGGGTTCATGTCAAGGGTTTCAATGTGGGATGGCTACAGATTTTGTAGCTTTCTTTTTCTGGGGGGAAAAAGATCTGGGGAGGAAAACAGGGAAGATATAGGAAAGCTGTTCATGAGCCAACGCATGGCGTAGGGAAAGAGAAGTCCTTTCCCCTTTCATGAAACAACAGAGTGGGAAGGGACCCAAGGCCCACCTGGCAAACTTGCCTTCTTTGGGGGTCTTCAAACTGAGGTTGGAGGGCTTTAGCTGTGGGTTCTTGTACCAGGAGCAGGTTGAACTATATGGCCCCTTGGGGTCCCTTCCAACTCTGTCCTTCTGTGACTGATGGTAGGTGAGCTTCTGTACCTTGCCGTCCCTTTCAGTTTTTGGAAGAGAGCAGATTGCTCCAAAGACATATCCGAGGGGGCCCTGGCTTAGCGCTCTCTTCCGCTCTGGGTCTTAGAAATGAATGTTTGCTAGAGGAGGGGAAAGGTGAGAGGCCTGGGGAAAAGCAACCTGTTCGGTGAAAGCGTTTGATGCGATTAATTAATTCGCCGCTGTCTCCTTTCCAAGATCCATTTAACTATTGGCCGAGAGCTGAGAGGACATTTGTCGAGCCCAGAATGATCTCTGCAAAAAGGAAAGTTGGGGAGTGGGGAGGGGGTGGGGGGAAGCCATCTTGACAAGGGCCGCAATTGGGGAGGTCTGCTGCACAGCTTCGTAATAATTAAGAATCACTTCCTTCCAAATTAGATCCCGGCACGAAGAGGACTGTCTGGAAATGGGATCAATACAGTGAATTAAACCCTTCGGGGCTTTGGGGGGGGGGGGGAAAGAGAAGAAACCAAAGAAAAATTTGTTCTGGAGAAGTGTGGATGATACAGAAATGTGAGCTGGGGGAAATGAAGGGGAGACCACTCCGTCTTCCCCAATCTCTCCAGAGGTGTCTGACTGCAACTCCCACCATCCCCAGCCTCCTGGAGGGGGGCTAGGTTTGGGAAGAAAGCTGGGCTAGGATGAAAATGGTGGACAAATGGAAGCAGTTTCAAGCTAAAACCCCACACACGCACAGTCCCCGGCACCTGGGAATGTAACTTGTGAGCAAAAGGATGGCAAAGGTGTCCAGGTTTCTGGCCACCAAAGGTCTCTGGGGTTTTGCTCCAGTTGTGCGTAGGGTTGCCGCTCCAGGACCATCCCATGCCTCGAGGTTTCCAGGCCAAGACCTGAGATCCAGGGCCAGCCCCTGGCAATGACCTTCAAGGTTGTGAGCATTAAATCCCAGATGGAGCCCAAATAAGTCATTTTTCCTCTGCAGCCTGTTCCCTTCCCACATTCATGGGGCATTTCCATTTACTTATGGCATTTTCCATTCTGGATTGGTTTCCCTAAAGCTTCATTTCCTTTTCCTTTTCCTTCCTTGCTTTTCCTTTTTTGCAGCTGAGAGGCCTTTTTTTAAAAAAATGCTCAGGTTTTTACATTTTTGAAACTTTATCTTTTGCTGTTTTGAAAGACTTATCGAACGCTGAATATCGAAACACTTTTTGCCTCTTGGTTGCAGCGCTGCTCTCAGTGTGATTTGCTGCTGTGCTCTTATCTGTTTTATTGATGTCTATTGAATAGCAGCTCTTCCTGATCAGGCTTATTGACTGCATCCGTTTTACATAAGCTTCTCCAAGGGACCCTGAGGGTGCAATGGAAAAGACGTGAGGTTAAAAATACCTAAGATAAAGAAAGAAAGCCTGGGAACCAGGACGGACGGACGGACGGATGTTGTGGCCATCTGCTTTAATGGCAATGAAGGCAAGCCACTTAATAAAACAGCACCAATTAAAAGCAAGTTACTGCTCCAGTATTGACTGCTCTGCTCAGGGGCTGCAGCTGGAATTCACCATTGCCAAGCTGTGGCCAAACTGGAGGCCGCTCTCAGCCCACAACCAGGTTGTGCATTAATTGTGCAACATTAATTACACCTTTGCATACAAGGACGAATAATTTCCCCCACTGTGGGAGAAAATGAATACTCCTCTGCAGAATCCTCCTAGTAGTCGAACATCCTGAAGTGTTGTAGAGGAATTGTTCTGCATTGAGGAAGGGAAAGAAATGTGTGTGGTGTGGGGGGTTTGTTTGTGCAAAAAAAACCAAAACCTTTTCTGCACAGGAAATGGCTTTTTGCAAAGGAAATTTTTTTTTCTGCACAGAAAGCAGGAGGTATATCCCCAAAATGTTTTTTCTATGCAGAATAAGAACAACCAAGGGAAAAGTGTGCAAAGTTCTCACTCATCTGTCGTTTTTCCTGACAGCTGGGAATCCCAGTTTTCATCCAGGGAAAGGGTAAAGACAAATATTCTTTCCACCCTTCGCTCACAGTTACAAAAATTGCATATATCACCTTCTGAGGGAGTCTATTCTGCTACTGAACAGCTTTATAGCCTCAAGAAGGTCTTCCCAATGTTTGGAATCACTCTTCTTGTCATTTGAATCCATTGGTTCTTGCTCTAGTCTCTGGAGCAGAGGCCAAAAGGACCACTTTCTCTAATTCCTGTCTCCCTTACAGGTTATCCCTTCCACTTGCAGGAGAGTTTGGCAGAAGCTATAGGAATAAACCCATGCTTAAATAGTCCCCTGGTCTCTCCCCAGGGCCAGGCTCCGGCCTGAGAGACGCAGCCTCCCTCTTTATGCTTTTCACGGAGGACCTGTCCTCCCAATTCAGGCCAGGCGCTTCTGCCAGAAGGGAGCCTGACTTGCAGCCAAGGCCAGGAATGGCCCAGAAAGCAAAGATGGACGTCCAGTGCAGCCTGAGAGGAAGCCTTTGGCCAGCCACTGCCATCCATCAATGTGCCAAGGAGCCTGCTAACAAAAGAGCCCCTGTCAACCCTCTTCCAAGGGGTCATTTCAGAGAAGGAGGCAGCTACCCTCACCCCACCGTTTGCTGAAAACTAGAGTTTGGAAAAGTGTTTATATATATATTTCTCGACTGCAAACTCCAGAAACCAATGCAACCTGTTTAGCTTATGGTCTACTAAGACCCCGAGATCCTTTCCACATGGACTGCTTTCAAGCTAGGTGTCAAATAGACCCATCTCTCCATCTATATTTTGTTGTCTTCCAAGAGACAAACTACTATCCTCAGAGTACTGTGGGGGGAATGGGTCTTGGAGAGAGCAGGGACCCATACGGAGGCACAACAGTAACACCAAGGGCAAAGGAACTTTGGCAGTCCACTTACACCAGAGGCTGAGATGCAAAAGAGAAGCTCAGACGGATTGAGGGGTCAGATGGAGCAACACCAGGCAGTTTCTTTCTCCAGGGTCAATGGTGAACCCATCTTGGTACCTTTCTTGGGGTGACCAAGCTTTGGATCCCTGATTTCTATGAAACCATCAGTCGCGAATGATACTTAATTGTTCAGATAGGGCTGTAGACCAGACTCTTATCAGTTCTGGTCATAGGTATGAGATTTAAAGCAGGATCAAACTACATCATGTGAAAGAGACCAAGGCTCTTCTTCTTCCACTTTACAACCTCCATCTTGGGAGTGAGTCCTCCTCTGCTGACCCTCAGAGCCAAAACATCCAGCTACGTTTTGTACATTTCTTCCCTCCTCAATCCTCTACTTTTTGTGTGTATGTGCTTCACCCAACTGGATGAAGGGTTCTGGAGAGCTTGAAATCTTACACATTTTTGTGCCATCTGGACTGGCCATAAAGAATGTCTTACCCATCTCTGAATAAAGACCAGCACATTTGCAAGAAATGAAGGGTGATATAGAAATGTTCAGAAGCATTATCCTTTCTCCCTGAAGCAATTACTGCTATTTAAAGGGCCGAAGAGGAGCCCTCTTGAACCCAACCATTTGCCCCATGGTGCTTGTTCCCTCCAACTGCTTAAAGCGCTTCCTCACCCCACCTTTGGCAACCTCAAGACAGTTTGGATTTTTCTTTTGTACTGGACCCATTTAACCAGCATTGGAAAGCTTTTAAAAGCAAGTTTCTAGTCCTCAAGATTGCAATGGTCAGTTCTGAAGTCTACATGTGGGCATGTGACACTTGGTGATGTGTCATAGGTGTAGTAGGATGGGGAAGAATCTGTAGGGGATGGGGAGACAGGATTTGGGGAGATGTGCCCATTTCCTCACGCGTCTTCATTCCTAGTGGATGTGGAATGAATTATGAACAGTTGGACAGGAAAGAGCAAACACCACCCCCTTTGGGTTTCCAGATTGGGCATACTGTACTTTTTTTCAGATACTTAATATTTGGAAATATGTGTTTTCAAAGACATAAGCAAATAAGCAAGAGACGCAACCACAAAAACCTCTTTGTTTCCTTTGCTGCAACCCTTTCCACCTTCCCTCTTGAAAGACACACAAACCCAGAGACACACAATGCCATCAGCGCACAGCACTTTGGAATGATCCATATGCAGAGTGAAAAAAAGGGCCAGCCTAGATTCCAGAGGAGATTGTACAATAACCAGCAAGATGGAGTCCTGAGCCACGTTTGCAAAAGGTGAGCTCAAGACGGGTTTCAGTGCAACTCCCGAACCAAGGCAGGGAGCTGTTCCTGGTTCAAGGCAGGGATCCCTTTCCAGGCATCTCTCCCTCTTTAAGGCCAGGGATTAAAGCCCAACTATTGATAAGGATGGAGGGAGGGAGGCTGGGGTGTGGTCAAGTCAATGAAAGCGGGGGGGGGGGGGGGAAGTGAGACCTGTGAAGGGAAAGGGAAGGGAAAGAAGCCCTTTGGCTGCATTTGCAGACCCAGCTGGCAAATCAGGGCTTTGGCAAAGGAAGCGAACGCCTGTTAAGAGGAGGTGACAGGTGCGGATGAGACCTGATTCACTCATTAGGAAAAGGAGAAGAAAACCAAGATGCAAAGGGCCCAGAGGAGGCCAATTACAAAGGCCACACTGGAGGCCTGAACCTCTGCCCCAAACCCCACATCTCTGGGGGAATCTGGCCAGAAAACACCAGCCCCGGCATCTGGACTCTGCAATTCATTTTTATTGTTTTTAGTGGAATTGCCCTAAAAATAAAGAGATGGTATATGGGATGATGTTTAGTTGCTCCCAGCAAGGAGGGAAGGACATCTCCTGCTAAAACCCATAATATATATATGTGTGTGTGTTTGTGTCTGCCCCAAATAAAAGAGAAAGAGAGAGAATGAGAATGACCACAATCTCAGAGCTATCCTCTCCACATCACCCATCATTATGCTTGGCACATTTCTCCCTCCCACAACACATTTACAACAGGGATATGTTTCTTTTCTCAAGGTGTTGCATTCCATGCATTCTCCTGTCCCAGAAACATCATTCCACACTGGTCACCACAGCCAATGGACAACCTTTGGGCTGAAACAGACCATGCATTCTCCAAGATCCTAGCCAAGGGGAGCAGCATCCTTTTTCACAGGTCTCTCTGTCCACCCCAAACCTCAGCTTCAGATAGGTACATCCAAAGAAGGCTCCAGTTTTAAAACAACAACAACTGTTGGCAATTCCAAATCAATGCCCAGACCTGAGGGATTGGTTTGGCATGCAAGTCCCTAGGGTATTGGATTTGGTGGGCAAGACTCACCAGGCGATTGCACGTCCTTTTAATTCCCTTCTAAAACCCAGAGTAGATTCATCATCCCATTGATGCTGGAGCTCCCAGCCTCCAAGGCTGTCCTCTAAACAGATGTGAACAGAAGTGTGGCACAAGGAGGTGTGCTTGCACCAGTGCCAGGATGGGAGGTTTTGGCTGAACACTAGGAGAAATGCTTTCACACTAAGAGCAGTGTTAAAATGTTTACATCGTAACCAAACAGGTATTTCAAAGCACATCTTTCAGTATATGGGGATGCACACACACACACCCCACACCCAAAATATGCTGAAAATTGGGTCACTCTTTACAATCCCCAGCTCTTCCATGCCAACTCTCCACTGGAAAAGCTCAAGTCGCTTCAGATTTAGGTGGGTGTGGCAGCCATAGAGAGCCTGCAAAGGCAATAATAGCGATCTTTCACCCAAAGGATGCCATTCTTCTCCAACTTGCTACATTTTCCACCAGCCTCTCCCTCATTGTGCCTCAAATGCATGCTTCCGAGCTAGCAGTGAACAACACACCTTTCTCCGAACCAAAGGGGGGCAAAGGACAGAGACAGAGATAGAGAGAGCACTCCAAGCCACTCCGTTTTGGTACAACTGGGGGGTAAAAAACCGAAACATCTGACAAACCTTGCCTCCACATGGCATGACTTCAGCCCAACTCTTGGTGCTTTCCAGAAAGGAGCAAACCATTTGTGATCAGCATCTTCAGTCCGCGGCCAAAGCAATCCTCATCGCAATCTCCTGCGCTGTTCAGTCTCAGAGGCTGCAGCTCCCTCCCAACCAGCATCACCACCGACATGCAAGACAATTCCATTTTATCTCCACACCACCATAAACAGGATTCCCAACCACAATTCAATGCTTGTGTTGGTTTTATTGTTTCCTGAAAAGCCAAAAAGCAACCCAAAGAAACCAATGCTTTCAAGCTTCCCCAGAGTGACATGGGAGGAAAAGCCTCCACATTGAAACCATCAATCGGTGCAATTAAACAGACCGCCGCTGGATCTGGATGGGCCCAAGAGCCAACGGCCGCCAGGATCGATCGTCTCTCTCTGCCACAACAACAACAGCAATAATAACAACAAGGCACCCTGTGCCGGGGCCCCTTCTTACCTCTCATTGTCCACGTTCTTGAAGCCAGGTAGAATGTGCCGGAAGCTGCCGTTCCTGTCAAGCTTGGGCTGGCTCTTTGTCCTTTTGATGGAGCCCTTAAGCCGGCGGCTGAGGAATCCCTGTGGGGCGCAAGAGGGAGAGCGCAGTTACGGAGACAGCCCTGCACACACAGACACACAGCGACACAACCGCCCTCTCGCCTCGCTCTGCCTCTCTATCTGACACCCACCACACAGGGGCCTTTGCGTGGCCGGCAGGCGAAGGCTCCTTCTGCCACGCCAACGGCGGTGGACGTTCACTGCCTCTCTGTGGGCTACGGCACAAAGATCTCATCCAGCATCTGCTCAGAGGGCCGGAGAGCGGCGCCGTTGCCGTTGTCGTCGTGGTGCAAGACTCCCCTAAGCCTCTGTTACCGTGGCAACCACCCGCTTGCATTTCTTCCCCCCAAAAAATCCCACCCAACCAGCATCGCCAACAATATATACGAATACTGCATATCCCTGGCACATTGCAAGAGCCAGATGCGGGAGGAAGGGTCACTGTGCTCTGGCCCAGCAGCAGTGCAAAGGTTAACCCCCTTGCTAACCTTTCCCCGTGTATATATCCCTTTGTGCACCTTGAAGCAATCCCACGTGCGACCAGAGACCAACATGTGCACATTTGAACAGGGCTCATCTGCACCTGAAACCTGAAACCACTTTCGTCCCTAAGCAATTTGCATCAGGCACCAAAACATGAGGTGAAGCAACTATTGCAGGGGATGCATAAACCATTCGTTTTGGAAAGGAAGGGCCGGATTTGCAGCAATGTTCATGGCATCTTACAGATGGAATACATCTGCAAAACTGTGTCTCTTCCTCCTTGGCCAACTCCACTTTCCAATGAACCTCTGGGTACATCTCCTGGTCCCAAACTGGCATCGCACCTGAAGTGCATGGAATAGCATCCTCCTGCCTTGTTCCTTTCTTACCTTTGAGTTCTCTCTCTCATATATAGCATTAAAATACAGTACTTACATTGACCTGTTGATATGTCGACTCAGGTTTTTTGTGGTCATTTTTTAACCTAAATTCCTAGACTTATACATGAGTATATACAGTAGCTTCTGATCAAAATTAATCTGCAGTGCCATTCGCGCCCATCCTTGGGGAATATGGACCAATATGTCAGTTTCACTGTCTCATCAGAATTTTTTTTTTGACCCACTGAGGGTTCGTAGTTGTTGGGATCGTGGCCATTGGACGCGCGTTGGGGCCGTTCCCCACCCCCAACCAAACACCCACCATAAAAATTAAGTGGGTTTCAAACAAGCCAGTGATTCTCTTGAGGATCATGGCTCAATGCTGAGAAGGGTTTTAGGAAGTGCTCTAGAGAGAGAGAGGAGGCCAAACTCCAGAGATCCCACCTCTTGTAGCAGATCTCCAAGAGGACGCAACATTTGGCTTCTTCCCCGTGTCTCTACCTGCCTTCCTCCACGGAGGTAATTACACCTTCCTTATCTCCATGGCTACAGAGTACCTTTGGAAATTATACGCCAGCATTGTGGAGACGCCTGAGAAAAAAATCCAGGAAAGGGGGAAATGTCACTAAAGAGAGAAAGAGACACAGAGGTCCTTGATCTTCGTCACATGCCCTTTAGCCAAACAATTAGACATTTTGCCAGGTCAGAGTCACATTTTCCCCTAGCGCCCACCTTCTCTGCGTCTTTAATGGCTGCAAACAGGTAGCAACCCAACAGGTGAAACCCTCCTTCCTCATCGCAACCTGTCTTCTGAGAGTTTCTTAGCAGAATCAATGATGGCACTGAGAGCAAAGCAGAATCTCTTTTGGGGGACTCCAGGGGAATGTGTGACCCTTTAGATGCTGATCGACAACAACTCCCATAATCCCCAATCCTAGCTTCAGGTTTAGTAGGGCAGAGAATCTGCTCTGGATCTCAGTGACCTTTGCCAAAAAAGTACCCATATTTGCTCTGAATCTGCAGAGAGAGACACAACAGCCCTCCCTTCAGAAAGCCATGCCTCTTCAAGACGCTTGCAGTACAATTCTGCACAAAGCCTGGCTTGCCTTTTCCAAAATGCAAAGGGCTAAAAATGCATATGGCTGGAAAATATGCACAGCCACGGTGTTGGTGCTTGGGGAACTATCTTAATTAGGAAAAGTGTACATAAGTCTCTACACAATGGGAAAAAACCCCACACTCTCTCCCAGGCTGGTATGGGAAATGGGAGGGCAGATGGGGCTCAGAAATGCCCCAAGACTGAGAAGAAGAGAGTTCTGCCTATCCCTATTAGAGCTAGTGTGGCATTGTGTTTTGTGTTTTGGAGTACAGTGCTGAAGACCAGGGTTCGAATCCCTGCTTGAGTTAACAGTGTGATTGCGGCAGCTAAAAAGGCCAATGCAACACTAGGCTGCACCGATAGAAGTCTAGTGTCTAGATCAAGGGAAGTCATAGTGCCACTCTATTCTGCTCTGGTCAGGATCACCTGGAATAATACTGTGTCCGATTCTGGGCACCACAATTCAAAAAGGACATTGAGCATGTCCAAAGAAGGGCCACCAAAATGGTGAAGGGCCTGGAAACCATGCAGCCCTACGAGGAGAGACTTAGGGAGCTGGGCATGTTTAGCCTGGAGAAGAGAAGGTTAAGGGGTAATATGATAGCCCTGTTTAAATATTGTAAGGTGAGTCATATTGAGAATGGAGCATACTCCAGAGAATAGGACACAATGGAGCAATGGATGCAAAGTACAGGAAAAGAGATTCCACCTCAACATTAGGAAGACAAACAGAAAGAGCTGTTTGACTGTGGAAGATGCTCCCTTGGAAAGTGGCAGAGTCTCCTTCTTTGGAGGTCTTTAAACAGAGGCTGGATGGCCATCTCATGGGGATGCTTTGATTGAGCGTTCCTGCATGGCAGAATGAGGCTGGACTGGCCCCACTCTCTCAGCCTTAGAGGAAGGCAAAGGCAACCCCCTTTGAACAAATCTTGCCAAGAAACCCCTGGCTCCTCCATAGGGTTACTGTAATTCGGAAACAACCTGAAGGCACATGGCAACACATTGTTGCTTCCCTGGCCTACCATAAGGAACTTGGGAATAGAAGGAGGGAAGAGCAGCCAAGTATCTCCTGCCATCCTTTGGCTCATGAAGCGTCATGCTTGGAAAGGGGGGATCCCTCTGTCGCACCTGTTCTCGGAGAATTCCAACCCAAATGTGACTTTTTACAAAATGCTTCTCTATTGATGGTGGTTTTTTTAATTTTTACACCCTTCAAGGACTGACTGGCAGAGACACAGCTGTTCTCCTACGCAGCAAGACTGATATTAGTCACGGCTGGGAAGTCTGGCGTTGCTTAATTCCCTAAGAGGCAGGCAGGCACCTACCTACCTTTCTGGCAAGGAGAGAGGCATGGCTGCCAATGGCAGTCACACACTTCCCTATCATCATCATCATCATCATCATCATCATCATCATCATCATCATCATCATCATCATCATCATCATCACCACCACCACCATCATCCCACTTTTGCCCCAGTCCAAGGCACAAGGTGGCTTATAAAGGCCAGGGCAGATTGTTGCTGTTGCTGTGCGCCTTCGATTCATTTGCGACTTCTGGTGACCCTAAGGCAAACCTATCACAAGGTTTTCTTGGCAAGAGTTGTTCTCACATCCATCCATGGCAATAAGGAATATGGTGGCTTCTGTGATTCTAACTTTTGTGCTCAGTTGTATAACTTTGCATTTTAGGATCTTCTCTAGTTCTTTCATGGTTGCCCTCCATACTTAACCTTCTTCTGATTTCCTGACTGCAATCCCCATTTCTATCCATGTTTGATCCCAGGTAGGAGAACTCTTTTGCTACTTCTATTTCTTCATTGGCTAAGTTGAACTTGTGAAGGTCCTCAGTGGTCATTCTTTTTGTTTTCTTTCTGTTCAACATTAAGCCTGCCTTTGCACTTTCTCCCTTGATTTTCCTTAGTAGTTGTTCCATGTCTGGGAGGTTTCCGGCTAGTATTCTGGTGTCGTCTGCGTAGCTCAGGTTGTTGCCATTCCTTCCTCCTATTTCCACTCCTCCTCCTTCTGTATCCAAGCCTGCTTTTCTTACAATATCTTCTGCATATAAGTTGAACAAGTCGGCTGATAAGATGCAGCCTTGTCTGACTCCTTTTCCAAATGCAGCCTTACAGGTTTTTAATAAAAAGCCATGCTTTGATGCTGGAAGCAGCGCAGTGTTGGAGCCAGATGGGCTTCCATAGGGAGGGTTTTCCACAACCAAGGCTGCCTTCTCTTCTTCACAGACCTCTCTCTCTAGTTTGGGCCATGCTTTTGTTGTGCGTTTTCAAGTTGTTTCCGACTTACGGCAACCTGAAGGCAAACCTATTTAAACCAGAACCTGTATCAATGATTGATATCTACATTTTGGGGCCTGTTTTATCACCCTTCCTTTGCAAGACATCAGACGATCCAGACACTTGAATCATTAACCAGTTTGTGTTATTTCCAAAATCAGCCTGATCAGTTTTGCGCCTAAGCATCCTCCTGTTTTCTGTAGGGAATGTGGGGAGATTTTATTCTCTGGCGGAGAGCACTAGATCCAAATCAGAGCGACGCTTTTGAAACCCAGACACAGGCAGGAGAGGGAAGGAAGACGGCGCCGTTGAGATTAAAGGAGATAATAATCGCCAGCTGACAGAAATTTATTCACACTCCTATAAATCTAAACTTCTGCAACACTCTCCTTCGAGCATCATCCTCTTTTCCGCTCGAGGACTTGCTGTCGGTGGTGAATCATTATGACTGCCCTGGTTTCCCCACCATCCTCATCTTTAAAGGGCGGACGTAACTTGCAGAGGGATGAACAAGAGGAAATTTGTGGGAGAAACGTTGGTGGAGATGTCCACTTCCGGTTCGAGGAGACTCTTTGCCCGGTCCTAGTTCAGAGGTAAATTGGAAAGGTAGACTCTTCTGCAACCTGGAGTTCCCATTCCACCATCTTGATTCCGAATTAGCCCTCAACAAACCTTTTGTTTGTTATTGTTTGTCGGTTATGTTTATTATATTTGTTATGTGATCAAGTCATATCATATGCAATCAAATATATATATATATATATACACGCACACACACACATGCACACACCTATAAACATTACCCTTATTTTCATCCTTTTTTCCAGTGGGACAGGGACAGGGAAATTAAACCAAATCAATATGTTGGGGTGAGTTGTGGAAGTGGTCAAAGTGACTTTGGGGTGGGTTGTGTTCCTTAAATTTAATTATGGGATGATAGAGGGGCTTTGAGGGTGTTATAGAAGCATGCGAACCCACAAAAAGCTGTATTTTCCCCACCTCTGAACCATAAAGAGCCCCAAAAGCCCTGGAGTGCTCTTCCAAAGTTTGAAATAATAGTAGATTTCCCAGAAACTTTTTAAAAAGAAAAGTGTACTTATCCAAATTTCTACCCAGAGCTTCTGGAATTAAGTGAGGCCTCGGGTCTCATCTTCTCCTGCAAAATCCATTCCTTGCTCTGCAGGGCTGTCTTTTTTGGTTTTCATTTTTTAATATATCCAGTCACTCCGACAATGTTTAATAAACGCGGCCTGTTTTCCTTTTAAAATTGTTTTATTTTAATCTGATAAGCAAAGTGTGCCGAGAAGCCTCTGTTTCTGACAATTGCATAACTATTGAGCCGTCTTCTCCGGGAGAAGCTGGAGGAAGATGGCACCGGAGCAACATATTATCTTCAGTAATTTAATTGCTGAGTCCCCGGGGAAAGACGCATGTTCACAACACATAACCAAAATGCGGGTATCGTTTGGGCAATCCATCAATCTCCGGTGCCCCTTTGGCTTCGCCTCCTCCTGCCCATCTTCCCTTCCGCATGCAAACATTTGCCTTTTCCCATCTGTGAGCAAAATGCATAGATTTTGTGGCAATCAAGGTTAGTCTTCTTCTCCTCTTTCCTCCCACCTCTTCTCTCGCCATCCCACGTTTTTATCCCCGCTTGTTAGGGACGGATTGAAGGCACGGTTCAGTTTTATGGACCTTATCTCCATTCTTAACCTTCTTACAATGCAAGGAAAAGTCAGGGAGACTCCATAGCTATTCTCTGATTATCTGCTAATAATTCTGATTTGCACTGATGTCTGATGGACTAATGGACTAATGTACGGTGCAAGCTGCTTTGGGATAAAAGCGGGATATAAAAAAATAAGGAACAGAATAAGTGGCCACTGGATCTGTTGCATTTGCCCACCTCTATTTACTGCCTTCTGGATGTTTATCACCCCATCAATCCTTATACCAACCATGTAAGGTAGGCCAAAATTATCATCACTGCAGATGAAGAAAGGGATGGAGGGAAGAAAAGGAAGCAAGGGTGGGCAAAATAGGGCCCTCCAAATGCTGCTGGGCTGCAAGACTCATCAGCCCCTAGCCAGCATAACCAATGGTTTAGGTCAAATGCATCTGAGGAAGTAGACTTAAGTCTAGGAAAGCTTATGCTGCCAATTTCTTTCTTTCAGCGAGTCTCAAAGGTGCAACAAGATCTCTCTACTCATTATCACTATTATTATTACATCTAAATGCATCTGAGGAAATCGACTGAAGTCTAGGAAAGCTGATGTTGCCAACTTCTTCCTTTCAGTGAGTCTCAAAGGTGCTGCAAGGCCTTACTATATACTGATCCTATACAGCTATGTCGTTGAACGCTACCACAAGGGTGTAGGATGATGGGAGCTGCAATCCAACCTGTGAAAGGCCACCCATTTCTTGCCCTCTACACAGTCTTGAATGTAGAGGCAAGGTGCAAATGGGATCTCAATGAGATCCAGGCTTGTTCTTTCCAAAAGCACCCAAGGGACAGAAGCAGCGTCTGGGTTTCAGACTAGAGATGGTGAGTTTGTATTGGAACAAATGAAAAACCAAACGGAGAAAGAGCCCATTGCTTTGGTTCAATCTTAATTCTTCTGCAAAAGGCATGACTGGAGAGGACTTGTGGGACTTCCTACTCACACTCCTTCATACAACGAGAGCTTTAAGTGTTACTTTCAAGAGAGTGCTTTGTTATAAAATGCTACTCCTTGCAAAACTATCTATCTATCTATCTATCTATCTATCTATCTATCTATCTATCTATCTATCTATCTATCATCTATCTATCTCACACACATGAAGAGGGTAAGTAATTTATTGCCATGAATTGCAAATCTATCTATCTATCTATCTATCTATCTATCTATCTATCTATCTTGCATGTTTGATAAAGGAGAAGGTAGGAAGCATATGGTTGAATGGATGGTGTAGCGAGTAGAGTAGAAATTAGCAAATGGAAGGTTAAAATTAAGAGAGGGATAAGTAAGTAGTAAAAGGTAAGCATAAGTGAAGGAGGAAGGAGTGGAAAGGGAGAGAGAAGTCGAGAAGATGGACAGAGAAGTAGGCAGCGTAGAGAGTGGAGAGAAAGAGAAGAGAAGGATGGAAAGAAGATAGAAGAAGTAGATGGATAAAAGGATTAAGGAATAATGGAGAGGTGTAGCAGTGTGAAGTGAATTAT
>NC_056528.1:12031555-12074653 GCF_019175285.1 Sceloporus undulatus | reverse complement strand
GGAGGATTGTTGGAGGATTGTACATTTGTTTGATGTTTGTTGTGTAAATTGTTTAATAAACATTAGTTAAAAAAGAAAATCCCAGGATTCCATAGGCTGCAGCTTCATCAGTTGAAGCAGAATTAGAGTTCTCTGCAACGGTGAGAAGGGGCCTCTGGTCCAAGGCAGCTTTGTAACCCTGGCTTTGATCAAGGAATGAATGGGATGCAAATACTTGTTTTGATTTAAAACAAGAAATGGAATATATCTCCAAAGAAGGAGGGGGATTTTGTGGCTCCTTTGCACCATGCGCTTGGTTGGATTAGCATCGCCATCACAGCCGCCATGATCATCGCTGTGAGAGCGCGAAGCCCAGGAGCATCCACATGGAGACTCATGTCCATGCGTGTGTGTGTGTGTGTGTGTGTGTGTGTGTGTGTGTGTGTGTGTATCCACTGCCCACCCGCTGCCCCGGCTCTTCTCTTTTCAGAATGCATCGAACTGCAGGGAAAAAGGCACGGAACGGAGGAGAAACTGGATCCTGTCACCATGGAAACTGAAATTGGGAAGAGTAGACAGAAATCAATGTCACCTCGACGTGGAAAAGAGAGACGTGGCACGGCAGAGAGACCGAGGGAAAGGAACGAAGGGGAGAAAAGGGAGGCACAAAGTGACACCCTTGCAAGGTTGTCCCCAGGCCCAAGGCTGCCCCAAAACAGTGTCTTAACTCTTCTAGAACATGGCCACAGAGCCTGAACCCCCCCCCCCAAAAAAACCCAATAGCTACATTTATATTCACAACAACCCTGTGAGGTAGGGTCAGGCTGGGCGAGAGGGAGCGGGCCAAGGCTGCCCAGTGCATTGCATGACCCAATGAAGACTCAAAACTGCACCTCTGGCCTTTCAATGGCTACACAATGTTGGCCGTCTTACCGGCTGCAGAAGCAGTAGTTGCTAAACAGAGAGCTTGGAACTGTTGGGATTTTGGACTACAACTCCCAGAATCCCCCCAGTGCCCATGCTGGATAGGGGATTCAGAGAAGGATAGGCCAATACTGCAATGGTTCCAAGCCTTGATACTTAATAAATTGCCATGCAACCAGACTCAAACTGCGGCATGATGCATAAACACAGATGCGCATAATATATAGCCCATGAACAGGGGAAGGCCTGGATTTAGAGGGCTGGAGGATGTGTTTGTGTGTGTTTGTATTTTTGTGTGCCATCTCTATCCTTTGGGCATTTGCTCCTCCAGAGAGGCTGAACCCTCCTGAGAGCAATATTTAAACAACCTCTTGGCAGGCTGTCATGCCAAATCCGTGAGAATCTGCCGGTCCCCTGTCCGACCCGCACCGAAAGGTGGCGAGGAAATGTCAAGTGTTATTACCGCAATTATGATTCCACACACACTGATCAAAACGAATAAAATGAGGATTAATATTCCTTATTAGCTCTCCCTGCAGCCTGGCTTTTGAACTGCCTTTTCCCCGGTGGGCTCTAGGAAATGAAAGATAATTTAATATTTCTGATGTGGCACCATAGGGATGGCGGCCGGGAGGAAGGAAGGAAGGAAGAAAGGAAGGAAGGAAGGAAGGAAGGGAGAGAGAGAGAGAGAGGAAGGAAGGAAGGAAAGAAGGAAGAGAGGAAGGAAGGAAGGAAGGAAGGAAGGAAGGAAGGAAGGAAGGAGGCATTCTCTGGCGTGTCAATGAGCTTCTCAGTCCTTTCCCAGAGGGGTATTTCAGATCCCCACACTCTCCAAATTTCTCAAACGAAACATGGACCATCAACAACTCTCCAATTCGGCAGGGACAGTCCTGATCAATCCTCAGCCATGCCACCTTTTTAACTGCTTTTGAAATGTTCCCTAAAAGCCGGGAGCTGTCCAGCATCTCTTGGTGGAGCTGTCCAGAGAAGGACACCTCACTACTTCTCTGGCCAATTGGTTTTAGGTCAAGAGAGACATATTAAAGGCAGCTTAAAAAGTGGGGTGGCAAAGAGATACCTAACCAGGACTGCTGTAGGGTATGCTGTACACCAATGATACCCAAACGTTGGTTCTCCAGGTGTTTTGGATTTCATCTCCAGAAGCCATCTTGGCCAATAGTCTGGGATTCTGGGAACTGAAGTCCAAAACACCTGGAAGGCCAGAGTCTGGGAATCACTGCTTTACATAGACCAGCTTCATGGACACATGGTTGATACTGAGCTGGCTTGGCAACAGCCACAAATGGTCCCATCCTGATGCATCAAAACTCCAGTGACCCTAATCTCAGCAAATATCTCAGCACATTGCTTTGAGAGATCACTGACGGACGGGGACAAAATAATGCAAGAAATCATAAAAACATTATCAACTGCTGCAAAAGTGCAGCTGAGGCAAGCCTGGCGCTCAAACCGCACCTGTGTTCTGTATCTAACAGGTCCTTTATTTCTAGAAATGGGAAAGGTGCGACTTTGGTCCTCTAAATGAGCAGAGAAATAGAGCAGAAAAAGGCACCCGGGTGGAGGAATTGGGGACAGATAGACGGATAGAGACTCAGCACCTGCTCCGAGGCCGGCTCTGCCAGTAAGTCTGCTCCATGGCCATCCTCTCTTCCTTGGCAGGAGCCTTCTTAGCAGCCAGACCCACTCCTGGTGACCATCATCTCACAGTCGGGGTGGGGATGCGGGAGATCTATAGCTCTGCTGTGCCCAATCTGTTCAGTAAAACGGGTCAGCCGCCCCAAGCGCTGTCACTTGTCATTGCTGTCTCCCAACCTGATGCGCATGACAAACCGGTGGCGGGTTTTTGCAGCCCTGAAGTCTGTCAAGGGCCTTGTGTCTCATAGCTCCCTCATTTAATCCTTGCAGACCAGGGCTGTTGGGGAGAGGCTGCGTCAAAGGCAGCGGGAGGGGAAAATGTTGGGGATGCTGTCACCTGGATTTCCTCCAGTTTGAACCTGCACAGAGGAGGTCAGCGAGGAATCCTTCTTTGCTTCGCAGCTTGCATGGCAGGGGGGTTGGATCTGATGGCCCTTGAGGTCTCTTCCAACTCTATGATCCTATGAAGTTTATCACATGAAGGAGATCGGGAGTTTATCCCGTGAATATCCCAGAAAAATTGCATAATTACATGTAATGATTTCATACAACATTGCACAAAACCCACCATTAAAGTGGTCTGAAAGAAGCATTAATGTGCATCTTTATATTTTTGGAATTTCAGCAACAATGCATTTCTGATATCACTTCATTTGCGCAATTGTATGTGATAATCATTTGTGCACTGACTCGCCATTTCCGCTTCATTTGCAGGGTGCTTTAAATGCGCTTTAATCTCTCTTTAGTGTCAAAATCAGCCCCAGTGTGATGAACTCCTATGATTCTTTATTGCTTGTGCCCACTTGGCTCTAACAGGCCCAACTAGTCTAATATCCTATTCCTTTGCAGAGGAAAAAATCTCCCATAATGCCCCAATGGCAATGTTGGTTGGTTTGGAGGTTCCCTGTTTTCAGGAATAGCTGGCGACCCTGTTTTTTGGCCAAATCTTGACCCTGGCAACCTTGAGTGCTATTGCCCAACTTCATCCCATCTCTGGATCTTCTGCCTTTTATGCAACAGCATCAACTGAACCCAGCAATGATATCTCCACCAAAATATCTCCACCAAAATGATTTGCATGTAATTCCTCCCTGGCATCTGAATCCAGTGGCTGTTGACACTCTAATGATAATCGCTTTCTGTTTATGTATCATTGAGGATAATGTTCCCATTCTCCTTAAAAAAAATAATCAATCCCCTCCATTTTTTTTTTCTTTAAAGGGGAAAAAAAGGAGAAGGGAGAAGAAGAGGCTTGGAAACGGGGGAAGGAGTCGTCCGTAGCCCCAAATTACAGTAATTTTCCCTTCTGGTTCGAGCGGTTTAGTAAACAATTAGGTTTCAATTAAAGAGCGGGTGTTCATGCTGAGAGGTGCGCCGGTTCGTTCCGTCTGAGCTCTCTCTTCGGAAGCCGCGCGAGGCAGAAATCCTCCGCGAGAAATTTGTACTATTAAAATATAATTTACTCGGATGCATTTTGCCGGGGAAGGGAGGGGAGGGCAGCAATTTGAAACTAAATGCCTCAAAACTTGTCTGTATATGATATTGCGATGAGCGTACCGGCAATTTCCTTCCAT
This sequence comes from Sceloporus undulatus, assembly GCF_019175285.1. Taxonomy (NCBI): domain Eukaryota; kingdom Metazoa; phylum Chordata; class Lepidosauria; order Squamata; family Phrynosomatidae; genus Sceloporus; species Sceloporus undulatus. The sequence goes on along the minus strand of NC_056528.1, from coordinate 12,070,520 downwards.
CTCTCGCAGGGTCTGGGGTCCTCAGGAGGATGCAAAACTCAGCCCAGCATCCAGGAGCTGGGTCCAGAAAACATCGTTTTGGGGAGCAATGCAGGGCTTTCCTTTATGGGAGACATGGGGGCACATCCTAAGCAGCAAATCTGGGGTGACTTTGGATAAAATGATTGTGAAAAACCCAAGGGGAGAGGACTGGACCATGGAGTCGGAGTCGGACTCAAAAGCAATGGATGGGATGGAGTTGGTAGACACGGACCATCTCCACGTCCAGTTTCAAAACAATTATAATATTATTACATGCTAACTATATCATTTTGTACTTATATTCTCCACTTAATCGAATAAATGTAGACTCACAGAAGAGTTGGAAGGGACCAGAATGGCAAGAAGACACATATAAACCATCCCTGAAAGATATTTTATATTCTACCAGTTTAAGTAGCAGGAAGATTCATGTGGTGGTTAGGAAATGCCTTGTGCTATTATTTTACTACGGCAAATTGTTATTGGTATTGTTGCTGTTGTTGTGTACCTACAAGTCATTTCCAACATTAAGGTGAACTTATCAGAAAGTGAAATGGACAGATTTGCTCACCTAGGCCCAGGGTTTCTTTGCTTAGCTCTTCAAATACTGGGTTAAATCCCTCTGTATTCAACTAGCTCTGAACTAGAGTTGCCACCTATTTTTTCCCTGAGAGGCTCCTCTGTCTTTAACAGCTATAAAGCCAAAAGATATCACAAGGTTTTCTCCATTCCAGGGAAATCTATTCCTATTGAACTGCAGTGCAAATGGGAATGGACTCATTTGCCAACATTCACACATGGAATTAACAAGAGATTAAAATAGAATACAGAGGTGAATGTGAAACTGACAGATTTTTTCCAACCCTCCATCCATCCAAATTCAAAAACAGCTAGCATGATCACAAATGACCACAAAAAATCACAAATCCAAGCAAATGTGAATCCTCATGCCTTTGCACCAGAGGTTCTTCACCATCAGATGGAACATATCTCTCTGGTTCCTTGACTTTAAACCATCCCTGTCCATAGCTATTAGGTTGCTTTGGCCCCATTCACACTATGAAATAATCTGGTTTGGAAACCGGGTTATTTCCCTGTAGTTCAGACTTGCACCCATTCTACTCGGTGCAGTTTGGGGAGACGGATGGACCAAAAAGCCCATTGTATAATTACTGGTGCATTTAGCATTGCCTTAACGGTTCTGTTTTTTCAGACCGCAACAATCAGCATCTTCAATAGTCTTAGTAAGCTATCCGATTGATTTGGATTGCGCAGCCACTGTTCAGGAAATGGAGGTGCCTCCATTTTGATCCGAAACGGTGGCGAATGGAAACTTTACACTGGATTTAAATGCCATGGAGAGATTCGCTGCTTTAAAACATAGTGGGAACGGTGGATCGATTTTGAATCAATTCACAGATGCAGATCTCTCCGTGCAAAAAACGTAAGTGTGACTGGCCCCTTTGAATCTTTGCACAGTTTCTAGAGCCAACCTGTGTGTCTCCTGCAGTCAGATCTGATCCAGAAGGAGAAAGAAAGAGGTTTACGCACTCACCGTGACCCGAAATGGCGTCGTCCCAGCCGACTCCATACTGGGGTTCCTCTCTGCCCCCGCGCTGGGCATGCCCCGTTTCTGCCCAGTCCTTTCTGGTGGGGACTCTGTAAAATGAGGGGGGGAAGGAGATTTAGAAGAAGAGAATATCACACTAGAAATTGGTAGGGGTGAATATGTGTGTGTTTGTGAACAACAGCAACAGCACATCCCTGCTGCAAGTGGGCCATGCTCCAGGCAGCCTGCACCCCTGGGAAAAACCACTTGCAAATGAGTGAAAAGCAAAGCCGCTAAGTGTGTTTCTTTCGGTCTGTCGCTTAGGATGCTGAGGTTTTCTGGCTACTTGCTACTTGTGCAATGGAGTTGCAAGCCAGAATCCTTCCAAGAGGAAAGCGGAAGGCACAGGCATCAGACACAGTTGGTGGCTTCTCAGTCTCTCTCTCTCTCTCTCTCTCTGGGGTAAACCTATTCTGGATTTCAGTCCAAACTTTAAAGGCGCTATCCAAGGTCGGGCGCTCAGCATTCAGGCTTTCTCACTCTGGCTTCAAAGGTTGGCAGTAGAGCGCCAATTTGGGCTTGCCAATGGACTGGCCTCCAGAGCAGATTTGGAGGCCTAAGGCAGGTATAGAGAACGCCAGAATCCTAAAGTTGGAAGGGGCCCTATGGGTCTTCAGGTCCTTCCAGCACAACCTTCAGCAGTGAGTCCCAAACTCTTGCTTTCCAGGTGTTTCGGACTTTGGCTCCCAGAATTCCAGACCACTGGCCAAGATGGCTGAGGCTTCTGGGACCTGAAGTCCAAAAACATCTGGAAGGCCAGAGTTTGGGAATAACTGAACATCCCCAACAGCTGGGAACCTCCCAGCCTCTTTTTGAAGATGTCCAGAGAAGGTCGCCTCACCATCTCTCTAGGCCAGTGGTCCCTAAACGTTGGTCCTCCAAATGTTTTGGACTTCAAGTCCCAGAATTCCATGAGGTTGGTCAAACTACTTGGGGCTTGTGGTAGTTAAAGTCCAAAACGCCTGGAGGACCAAAGACTGGGAATCACTGCTCTAGGCAATTAGTTCCTTTGCTGAAGTGATCTCACTGTTGAGATGTTCCTTACAATGTTCAATCGAACTCTACCCTCCTGGGACTTAAAACCATTAGACCTGGCCTTAAAACAAGCCTGTCCTTTCTCCCTACGACATCCGTGGGTATTTAAAGAGGGCAACCATGTCACTTTTCACCAAGATGATCATGCCCAGGTCCTTTGACCTCTCCCCATACATTTTGTCCTCTATCCCCTTATCATCCCCATTGCCCTTCTCTGAACTTGCTCTGTCCGAATGCAATTTCTGCCAGTCCCTGTTGGCACCCTTGTTCTCCTGTTATTTGGGACCAGTTGTAGGTCCTGCAAAGTTTTCCATGGCAGCCATGTATATCATCTCATAGCAAGCCAGGAGGCCATTCGCTCACCAGCAATCGACCGAGCCACTGTGATGTCACAGAATGTGCAATTGTTTTGCAGGGGAAATTCAGCTATGAAAGATGGGCAGCTGTTGTTGCTGGGAGGGCATGGCAGATTTGACCATCTGGGTCCTTTTTTTAGGGGGGGGGGAATCTCACAGAGAATCCAGGGAGAGAAAAGGATGTTGGGCAATACAAAAAAGCAAGAAAGATTCAATCTGACAGATCGCGGCCAATATTTGATGACTCACAACAGCAACAAAAGACACACCACCGAGGAAAGGTTCCAAAATTCTCTTCCTCTGGATTCCTCCCCAGCTTTTGGAAGGACAAGTTATCCGGTCTTGCAGCCGCAATGGAAACGACACATTCTTCCGTTCAGGTATTTATTTTTCAAAAATCCAAATTGTATGCCACAGAAAACACACAAGCCCAGCACAGCTGCCACACTGTTTGTTTTTCCTGTCGCCTACAATCCATGCTCCACTCCAAGGCATCAGAGTTGTGGAGGCACACAATGGCTAACGCACCGCAATAGTCCAAAAGCAAACAAGTTTATTGAGCTCGCAGCTTCTGATTAATGAGGGAGAGGACTCTGTGATGTTGACGCAGTAATCTGTGGAGGAATCATTCCAGTACATGGCTCTCCTGCCAACTTTACATCGCAATTGTTTTCCCTGCAGGTATTTTGGGAAAGTCACTTGGAAGAAAGTTCCACTCAAGGTTGGATTTTGGACTATGATTCACAGAATCCCGCAACCAAGATGGTCACAACAGAGCTTGCAAGAGTTACATTTTGGACTACAGTTCCCAGAATCCCCTAATGGCCGTGCTTTGTCATGGAATCCCAGAACAAGTTACTTTTCCAAGGCTCGGGTCTCTATACAAAACCCCCTTGGCCTTGAGGAATATTGACAGTCAGGAGATGCAGGGCACCAGTCCCTTTAACAAGAAATAAAATCTAACATTCTCACTTGGTTTCCTCAGACCATCAGTATGCAAAAGGGGAGCGAGAGTGAGAGGCGCGCAGGAGGCATTACTAATCATTGAGCTAAGCTAAACATCCCCAAATATCGTACAATATTTCATGGGCGGGCGTGCCTGATCACAAATATTATGACATTGCCGTGACCCCCAGCCGGGAAGCAGAAAACACTTGCTTCTGCCAACACTTTGCAGGGAAATTTAAAATCACATCGGGGCCGGAGGAAGACAGAGGAAAGAGGGAGACACTACACACAGGAGGCACAACACACACAAATACACAGGGCCAGCGTGGCAACCTCTGCTTCAAAGCAGCTGGAAGCACTTGCCACGTCGACTCTGACAAAGGGCAATTTTGGCTAAACTGTTTGTCCCCTTTATATACCTTCCATTTGCTCCAGTTAATTAATCCTCTGCCGTCCCACTTTTCCAGCTGCTTTTCAAATGCCCCAGTTTCTCCTCCCACTTCCCCTTTTTTGTCATCAGCATATTTCAATTGCTGCAAACTGAGTTCAAAGTGCAAAAGGAGTTTGCACTCCATTAACAAAAGATGAGGGAAAGGAGAAGGCAGAATCAGGCCCTTCCCAATAGCCTCAGGCAAAGGCAAACTGCTGCAACCTCTGCTTGTTTCCTCATTCCTAACTTTTGTCATCTTGACCACTCAGATGTTATTTGGCCGCACATGTCCCGGGTTTCATTTGAGCTCAGCTGACCAGGAAGGGCAAGGCTTTGCCGCCACCTCCCATCAATTCCCATGTGCACATCTATAATTTTGAATATCTCTTATTTTTCATGGTGTAGGAACCTATCCCCCTTTCCCTCCATGACACTGCTTCCTCTGGTCCCAAATTTTCTGCCAAAGAAGTCATGCCCAGGAACACATCCAGTTTGATAAGAGATCTATATCTGTATTACTGGGATGTGGGGAGGTGTTTTGCAAAAGAATCCCCCCTGCAATGTTGGTAAAATGAGACCCAGCTTTCTCCAAAACACTTGAAAGCAGCTGACTACAGTAGTTTTGGGGTCACAGAATGGACTATGTGGCATGCCACCTTTCCCTCCAACACTTTGCTGTTGCCTCCCAGCATCTGGTGCCTGAAGCGACTGCCTTAGTCTAGGTCCACATTGTTGCACAGCCCCTGATGACAACCCTGAGCCACAAGATGTCTGGAGCAGTAAATGCCCCATGGAGGGCTCTCCTTTGGAGGCCACCGCAACAGAGACATCAGCCGTCATTTCTGAAATATTCCATGTTGGGTTCAGTCGCATAGAACAGGAGCACTAAGCGGACCCCGGGAGTAATAAGCCCTCCGTTTCTTGGCACATGCCTCCCCTGTTCTGTCGTATTAGCGACGCTCCCTAGTGACACACTCGAGTCTCAAAAGGCGTCACTTGTAAAAACTCCCAGCTCTGAAATTACATTTTGGCAGTGCCACTTGAAAGCGAGTGGCACACATCTCCCAGACCAAGGCTTGGGCAAGCACCGGAGCTTCAGTCAGAAAAAGTTGGCATAGAAAAGTCGGCCTTCATCACCGGCGATCCCTGTCCTTCCCAATGGCATTTCACCCAGGCCCTTGTAAGCACCCCGTCCCAGCAACTTCTTGGTATTATTATTATTACTCCCAAGAGGAATTGGCTTTCACATCCTGACTGCTGGCATCTCTAATCCCTTCTTTACAGGCTGTTAACCTGACTGGTATCCGAAGCCATCCGTGTCATTACGGAGAGATTTGGAAGGGTTTTAAGTTAATAACACACTGTGGAACTGGTGGACAGCAAATGCCAACCCAGGCCGCTAAGCCCCCCGGAATCAGCTATGATCTGGAGCCAATAAATGGACAAATGAAGGTATAATCTGTGCTTCTGCTGCAAGATGCAAGGAGGATGTCCGCTTGCAAGGAAGGAGGGAAAGGCGGCGCGTCAGATGAGGCCGGGCGCCTCTGGCAATGTCGCTCGGCTGTCCATTAATAACTACCCAGTTGGCTTATGGAGTCTCACATCTCGGAGAGGCTCACGCATGGACAGCAGCCAGAAGAAGACAGTGATGGGAACCCAAACAAGGCAGACTCATCTGCGCTGTCTCCCCAATTCTCAGGAGAAAAGGACCAGCAGCAGCTGTCTGGGGTGTGCAAAGGTTTTAAAAATTCATGCCAGGACCATCATCTCATGCAAGCCTGGCTGACCATGGGTAATGGTTTCTTTAAATGTGTTGTTACGAATTGTATTGTCTTGTTATTAATATGTATTGTTATCTATATAGAGATATCAAGAGATTTGGCTCCATCCCATTTGAAAGCCAGATTGGAAGCCAGTCAAGGGCTGTGATGGCACCCAAAATGTAGGGCAGGCTAACTTGGGTCATTCTTTCAGACTCGCAATCCAGCCATGACTTTGGGCCTCTGGTATCAACAGGTTCCAGGTTTGACCTCACCCGACTGCTAAACATTCTTCCTAAGCAGCTTCCCAAAGGACGAAGTAGGTTGGCATGCTTCAAAGAAAGAAACAAAAGTTAAAAGGGCAATGTATGTAAACCAGCTGGAATCTGTTGGGGAAAGCAGTGTGCAGAGGCCTCTCTCTCTCTCAGTCTCTCAAAGCAAAGTTTTGCAGTCAAGTTGGAAGGAATTTGTCCCTGCAAAAGTTACAGCCCCAGTGTCCCCTTGGAAAGCCACTCACCGGAGAGTCAGAAAGGCATGTGCCATGATGCCCCAGGCAATCTCAAAAGGAGTTGAGCAGCAGCGGGGCGGAGGGGTGACTTCATCAGGTGCCGGGATGGAACTCTGCGCCAACTCTGGAACACTGTTGGGTCCCGGAAAAGTGGAGAGGCCAATGGGTTGCGCAGGTAGACAGGGAAAGTGCAGGCCACTTCCCAGCAAACACCTCTGGACTGCAGTAGTCCAACTTAGACTCTTTGTACAAATTATTATTCATGCAGTTGGAAAGCAAAGAATGCCCGCCCAACTTGCCGTGCAAGCTCTGCTTCGGCTCAAAAGCAGGCCCAGCCAATGAAAGGCAGGCTAAGCCGTCATCTGATGCTTGCACCCGCTTTGATCCACTGGGTAGGAAGATCCTGACACCTTCGGCTCTCTTTAAAAAGGGGTGGAGGTGGCGTTTCCACAGAGCAAGCTGGAACCGGACGGACCGGTCCCTTCCCTTCCCTGCCAGAGACTGACTCCTCATTGCCTTTCTCTGAGCTCAGGTGCTTCCTCCCAAGGCACCTGGCTCCCAAACAAAACCATTGCTTTCTGTGGGTCCCTTGCAAAGCAATTGCCCTCTGTATGGTTACTGTCTTTAAACAGGGAACTAATGAGGGACAGCAGAGAGATGAAAAGAGACACCCAAACCTCCTTCTCCAGCTCTGTCCCCTTCCCCTCTCAGCAATTTGGCTGTTTCGGTTATTTCCATGAAACTCTAATGCAGTGCTTCTCAAACTTAGGGCTTCCAGAGGTTTTCCATTTCAGTTTCCAAAAGTCCCAGCCAGCATGGCCAATGGTTGGGGATTCTGGGAATTGAAGTCCCAATGGACCAACATTTGATAAGCATTGCTCTAAGGTTCCAAGTACATGGGGATGACAGAAGGTAAGAAATTATTACCACCCACCCAATTTTTCTTCTTCTCAGGACTGCTTTAAATACCTAAGTCTCCATGTCTTCCAGGGATTTACCCATGCAGGGGCCACAATGCTAGCAAGATGGCAAACCGCCTCTAACTATTCCTTGCCTATGAAATTCATGGAGTCGCCGTAAGTCGACAGGTGAACTGAAGGCATTGGCAGATTTCACAATGAAACGCCTGCCCTTTGTTTTGCAAAACCAAAGGCCAAGTTCCTCCTTGAAGACATTGGCATGGAGCACTTTGCCTGGATTTCCCCCAGATATACACCCAGCATCCCATTGAAACCAGGCCCTAAATAAGCATTTAAAAAAGATCCCGGATGGATCCCGTCCCATTCTCCTCTGAGGATGAGTGTTGTGAGGACATGACGCTTTGTTGCCATGTCACCAACCTCCTCCATGGGATGCAGATCACAAAACCCAGCCTTTCCCACGACTTTCCCATGAAATTAAGCCGCTGCTTCGCTAGAGGGCACTAACACTGCTTGAGTCACTCAGGCCAAAAGGAGAGAGAGAGGAAGGAAGGAAAGAAGGAACGGAAAGAAGAAAAAGCCCTGTTGCGTCTTTCTGTACTAAGTGGCAGGCCAGGGCTGCCATCATCTCATGCTAAGGATGCAAAGCGATTCTGTCCTTGGAAGCGAGGATGGGAAATTTCAAGCGTTTTCTCCCTACTGCGCGAGATTGTGGGTTTTTGTGCATCTTCCATTTGTTCCTTTGCATTTCGGGATTATTACTTTCTTGGCAAAAATTCCACATTAAAAAACAACATTGTGTTTTGTGCAACACATATTGTTCCTTTTACAAAACTAGAAATATCAGAAACAACTGAAGGAGGAGAAAAAAGAACAAGTATTTTTGTTCATGCTCTGGGGTGAAAAATTGTGCCGCAGTTATATATTTGGACAGGGCACTTCAACACATCCTTCTTTGCCAGGGATAATAAAATACCCCCATGAAATGAATTTTTGCTAGTGTGAAGATGAAGGCTTTCACGGCCGGCATCCATAGTTCTTTGTGGGTTTTTCAGGCTACGTGGCCGTGTTTGAGAAGAGTTTATTCCTGATGTTTCGCATGAAGCTGCCAGCCACAGATGCTGGTGAAACATCAGGAATAAACTCTTCCAGAACATGGCCACATAGCCTGAAAAACCCACAAAACACTAACATTTGTGCTAACTTTGCTGGCCTTACTGCAATGCATTTTGGTTTCCTTCAGCATCTCACCAACAAGCAAGCCTCCAAAGTCTGCCCTTTAATCTGCTTTTTGGCAACATTAGATGAAACCAACAGAAATGTGGGGGACTGTAAGTGCTTTTATAACCGTGCAAGAGTCCCAGTGTATCAGAGAGAGGATTTGACCTTCCAGTTCCCCAAAGGACATCATTTCTTGTTTTGTTTTGGGGTTTTGGAGGACTGTCGGGGTGCTTCGGGAACCGCAAAGGAACGGGTCCAGGGGTCTGGACGCCGCACAATGTCCACCCCTGATCTAGGAAGGCATTAAGACATCCTTCACACACTTCTCTCCTGGGGCTTTACAGGCATAAAAAATCTGTCAGGTCTTAATGGCTCGGTCTATTATGCAGATGAATATGAGCAGAGATCTCACCGGTGACCTCATTCATCTCTCTAATGAAGTGCCATCAACAGAACATCTGTTTTCCCTTTGCAATGGGAAAGGGGAAACATTAGATAAAATGAAAATAATAATAATAATAATAATAACAACAACAACAATAAGGAGCAGCCCTGGAACAATCCTGCAGTGCATCTGAATTCCTTTGCGTCTTTCCCTCCCTCCCTCCCTTCCTCTCTCTTTCTCTCTGGTGCTGATGCAAAGCAGAAGAGCCATCACTGCCATTGGCTTTGACAGCCAGGAACGGCCTCGTAATTAAACCACTCAAAGGTGGCTGCTTGGCTCTTGCTGCTACAAAGCGGAGGGGCAGCCCTGCCATCTTCTGCCCACCTTCCCTCTCCATCTACTTAGCCTCTCAGAGGAAGACGCTGGTTTCCTCAAAGGGAAACCAAGGAGGAGGAGACGCTCACCTTATATAAAGCAGTGCTCCCCAAACTCTGCTCCCCTGGATCAATGGCTCTCAACCTTTGGGCCTCCAGATGTTTTGGACTCCAATTCCCAGAAGTCCCAGTCAGTATGATCATTGCTCAGGAATTCTGGGAGTTGAAGTCTCAAAAATCTAGAGGACCAAAGGTTGAGAACCATGGTTCTAGAACATGGGCATATAGCCCAAAAAACCCACAAAAAACTAAAGATGTCGGCCATGAAAGCGTTCAACTTCACATTAAAAACCAGTTTGTCTTAAAGGTGTTGCCACCCTCCTTCCTTCCTCCCTTTTCATATAAGGGATGCTTGCAGCAGCACTCTCTTCCTATGAATTTCCTCATCTCCCTGGAAGCGCAAGGCAAGAAGCAAAGAGCCGTCCAGCGGATCAGAAAGATTGCTCTAGATGGAAGGCAGCAAGTGGGACCATTTTTAAAACCCTCTCCAAACTGTTGAGAGTGATAGATGGGTCTAATTTTCAGCCTCCCCAGAGCCACCTTCCGGCCGGCCGAGGCCCATGTGGGCCACAAGAGATGAAGAACTGGATGCCTCTTCTTCCTCCGATCCATCATCCCTCTCTGATCAACCGGGGGGCAAGATGCCCTCCGCCTTCTCCCCCCACTGCCAAAAAAACAAGCTCAGATTTTTATATCACTCTGATGTATATTTCAATCTGTTTTGCCCCAGAGAGAGAGAGAGAGAAGAAGAAGAAGAAGAAGAAGAAGAAGAAGAAGAAGAAGAAGAACGGAGGGAACGACCCGCGTAGGATTAAAAGAGAGTTTTTGACAGTGCACTGCCAGCAAACAGCAAATCCCTTCGCATTGCTCTGCTGTGCTGCAAGATAAATATCATACATATTTCATTGGCGGGGTTTAATAAATAAGTCATTTTGGTAAGAAAAGAAACTACTACTCTCCCTTTTTTTTGTATAGTCAAAGAGTAAGAGATAGACAGAACACATCTGTTTATAGCAAAGCCATAGCAAAAAAATAGGAGGTCTTGAATGGGAAGTCTTCTGGAATGCCATCTTCCTTAAAAAATGAGGAAAAGGGCAAATACTTCATTGAAAGAAGAGGGCACTGCTCAGTCAGAGGATAATCGCCCGTCCCTCGGCAAACGCCACCAAATCAATACCTCTCCAGAGAAATCTAGGTTTTGCTTTGAGACACATTTATCTCAGGAAAGGTTGAGCATCCTCTGTCGCTCAGAGGGATGGATGCAATTTTGGAGAAGGCTTTTTGGGGATGGGGGGGCCCTTCCAGTGGTGGACTGAAGGCAAAAGGGAGAAGAACTAAAATGCCAGCCATCATTCAGCTTGCAGCTCCTATAGTAAGCCAGTAACTAAGCCTCAGGAGAGGCATTTCAACCTTCTAGAATAGAGTTGAAAATTACCATACAAAAGCCATGGAATGACCAAAGGGCAGAATAAACAAATAAAGAAGAGAACTGGTAGGTAAACCCTTGAACAGGCGGGAGAGAAAGACACACAGAATCCCTTATGAACAGAATAAGATGCATCTTCAATGGCAAAGCCAGCTCCTCACCTTGAATCCTGAGCCTGGGTGAGATTCATTATGGATCAAAGCATCCTCTTTAGATGACATTGTTGTTGAGTACCTTCCAGTTGTTTCTGACTTATGGAGAACCTGTCGCTAATCCTCTTTTGCATTAGCCTCCCAGCCTGAGACCTGCCATCAGCAATAGAACAAGACACATGCAAATCACTCCTGCATTCCCAGGCCCACAGAGAGAGAGAGAGAGAGAGAGAGAGTGTGTGTGTGTGTGTGTGTGTGTGTGTGTGTGTGTGTATATATATATATATATATATATATATATATATATATATATCCAACTTTTTCCAGGCAAGCATTCTCTGAAGATGCCAGCCACAGATGCTGGCAAAATGTCAGGAAGAAACTCTTCTAGAATATGGCCACAGAGCCCCCCGAAAAACCCTCTCTCTGTTGCTCCAGAGGGCAGGACTGTGAGCAAGGATGGGTCGGAAATAGGAAGAGAGTAGCCTCAGGATCTAGGTATCCTGGAAAATGTCAACCGTGGGACATGGGGGACTTGTATAGACGCAACACACTGAGGTTGGACTACTGGTCGCACAAATGCTGGGCTGGAGTACATGATCTCTGAGTTCCCTCCCAATTCCATGAATCTGTGGTTAGAATACACACGCGCGCGCATGCGCGCACAAATGCTGGCAAGCATGGTTTCCTAGCAGGGGAATGTGCTCCCTCCCCATCCGACCCAGTTCCTTGAAATAATGCCCCTTTGCACCATGCTGGGGACCATGAAGATCAGAGATGCTAGACCTCTAGTTGGATCCCTCTGAGGACCTCCATCCCTCACCTTTGGTGTGACATTGTAGATCTATCTCTGATCATTTTCAGATTGTCAACGATGGAAAGGGGGGGAGCGGCGGGGGGCAGGCAGAAGGAGGGAGAGGAGAGAAACCAGGTTAACTCCAAAAAAACGGTTCCCTTGGTTGCCATGGATACTGTTTAATCATCAGGGATGAATGCTACCCGTTGCCATGGCAACCCGGAGGCCCAGCGAACATCTTGATGCGATGGCAGCGGCGGCGGCTATGGGGATGATGAAGATGATGTTGCTACGGGGGTCGGCCGTTGCCGCTGGATGCTGGAGAACAAGACCGGGCCTGGACCTTGACACGCCCAGAGCGGCATCCGGACCCACAGTGGCCAACACCAATTCCCATTCAGGGCCACTCTTCTGCAGAAGTGGACAGAGGACCGAGTCAAAATGAACTGAACGTGTCAAAGAGCCCTGGACCTCTCATTTTGCTGTGACTTTGCTGCAAATGAGGGAGAATCTGCGTATTCGGATAGCATCGAGGGGCTTTAATGGAAAGTTTTGCCCCCTGGCTCTCTTCCTTTTTAGCCAAACTGTGCACTATCACCCACCTTCTATATAATCTCTCCCAAAAGTGGCAAAGGTGGCCACCCCAAAAGGTGTTTTCAAACATTGAGCACCATTTTTCATATCCACATTTCTCCAGTAAAGCCTAGATGGAGAAGCCACTCTGTGAGAGTGAAGCATCTGGCTTTTTTCCTTGTGTCAAACTCAGTGCAACCCTCATTAGTGCTACCAAACCCTCCACTCTCCTCCTTTAAACCAGCCTCCTAGTGCTACAGAATTGGAAGCCGAGCAAGAAAGCGTTGAGTATACACACACACACACACACACACACACACACACGGAAAAGGCACACAATCCAGCAGCACACAATCCTTTCCTTGGCAGCTTCACATTTTCCTTTCTAAAAGGCCCTACTTCAAAGACGTTGCACCGGCGCGGAGGAAATAACTTCCTTTCCCAAAGTTAGCAGCCAACTTTTCATTTTCTAGGAGGGAAGGGGTGCCTCTGTTCTTCATCATTTAGAAACTCAGACGGTGGCAATCCACGCTGCTTCAAACGCTGCTCCGCACGCACATTTAGGGCTCCCCGCAGTGCCCCCATTTTGTGCGACATCTTTCTCTCCGAAGCCGCACCACAAAGCCCCCTGACCTGAAAACCTCACATCCCTATCTTTGTAGCTCTTGGCCTTTTGATTTCACGCTGGTATCAACACCTGAACACCAAAGAACCCGCAAGAAGGAAAGAAATGAACCCGAAAGGGGCTTAGGTTTTGTCAGGCGGAAGAACAGAGGGATGGCACCAACCCAGGTTTTCACTTGGAAGCTCAAAGGCAACACAAATGGGTAAAGAATAGGAAAGAGTAGTTTTTTTTTTTCTAGGCAGCATGGCTGAAGCTCACAATATGGTTTGGGGATGATGGGAGGCAGAGTTCAGCACCTCAGGAGGGACCCATCCTATATCAGTGCATTTCATTTTTTCTGCCCTAAGGTACTGCCTTATGCATAGATATAGGATGGGGAACAGCTAGCTTAAGGAGACTTATCCATGTGAATGGGATCTAGGAGTCCAAGTAGACTACAAATTGAACATGAGTCAACAGTGCGATGCGGCAGCCAACAAGGCCAATGCGATTCTAGGCTGCATCAATAGAAGTATAGTGTCTAGAATAGATCAAGGGAAGTAATAGTGCCCCTCTATTCTGCTTTGGTCAGGCCTCACCTGGAATAAGACTGTCCAGTTCTAGGCACTAATGTTCAAAAAGGAGGTTGAGAAACAAGCGTATCCAAAGGAAGGCAACTAAAATAGTGAAGGGTCTGGAAACCATGAAGCCCTATGAGGAGAGACTTAGGGAGCTGGGGATGTTTAGCCTGGAGAAGAGAAGGTTAAGAGGTGATATAATAGTATGATAGCCCTGTTTAAATATTTGAAGGGATGTCATATTGAGGAGGGAGCAAGCTTGGTTTCTGCTGCTCCAGAGAACAGATTTCAGAAAAGAGATTCCACCTAAACATTAGGAAGACAGACAGAAAGAGCTGCTTGACAGTGGAAGATGTTGCCTTGGAGGTTGATGGAGTCTCCTTCTTTGGAGGTCTTTAAACAGAGGCTGGATGGCCATCTGTCAATGGGGATGCTTGGATTGTGAGTTCCTGCATGGCAGAAGAAAGGGGTTGGACTGGATCAGGGTCCTTTTTGGGGTCTCTTCCAATTCTACCATTCTATGACTCTGTGATTCTAAGCAGGAGAAAACAGTGAACAGACAATGGGTCAATTTTTCCTCCCTGCCCCTCAAACTTTATCTATTTGCATGAGAGATAGAGAGAGAGAAAGAGCCATTCTTCACCCCCGGCATCTTGGATAATTTCAGGGATAATGTGAGACTGAACTGAGAAGAGTTTGCTCATTTCTGCTTGAGATATTTTCACACAAGTCAAGGGGTCAAGACAACAGCTGATGGAAGCCTCCAAAAGCCAATGGGGCCTACAACCTCCTCCAACGCTTTTGCTGTGTATCCTGACATTTTCATGTTGGTGTTTCCATCCATCCAGGGAGGTGAAGAGTTGGCAGCCTGGGTAGAAAAAGCAGCAAGCAGGGAGACAAAACACACACTTTGAAGAAATAAAGAGAAAGAGGCTGAGCTGAATACACACAGACACACACACACAGAGAGAGACACATATATATGCTTGCATTAATGTGTGGGCAGCAGGAATGAGCATTTGGCGTCCTGGAAGGGAAAGTGCAAAGAGAACATCTTATTTTTAACACTGCAACTGGGTCAGAAGATGCCTGGAGTCTGATGGACAAATTGCACAAGGGAGTGCATTAAAGAAGAGAAAGAGTGCGCAAGAGAGAGGACTGATGGAAAAGAGGATGCACCACACACACTCATCTCCTAGTGGTTCATTACAGCCACCTCCAATAATATCCCACCATCTTCTGTTGCAACTACAAGACCCATGTATTCAATGACAAAAAACATAAGGTTGAGAAGTAAGCTGCTATCAACAGGCCTTGTGTCCTTTCCAGCTGAAAACTAGCTTGCTTTCACATCCGAAACATAGTCTCTCACTCTTGTTGTTGTTTGTAGAGAGATCTTGTTGCACCTTTGAGACTCACGGAAAGAAAGAAGTGGGCAGCATGGTGTTTGAAGACTTGCAGCAGGAGGAAAACTGCTGTCAGTACTCATTGCTGACTTCAAGAAGAAAATGAGTGAAGCTTTACATGCCGAGCATGAAGCTCACTGGGTGACTTTGGACTAGTCACAGCCTCTCAGCCCAAAAGACCTTACAGGATTTCTGTGCAGATAAAATGCAGCAAGGAGAACCACACGCCTTGCCCACATTCCTTGCAAGGTTAAAGTATCATGGCCATGCATGCTGACTGCTGTCTGTAACTTGGCTCTCGTCCTTCACCTTAAACCCAGCAAAGCAATCCCAGCCGCCTTCCCCTCGATTAAAGCCAAGCCCCTTGTTGCTCATTAATGGCCAGAACAGAGCAGCCTCTGTCTGGGCATTCAAGTGGCCTCTCAATGTATGCTCTGCTGGACATCTATTGTATTACGCACCATCATAGGACCACAGCAGTCAGTTTTGGATTACAGCTCACCTGGGGGATTATGGGAGCTGTAGTCCAAAAAGTAACTTTTCTAGGCCTGAGCATTACCCCAATGCATTATCCAACCCTCCTTGTAAGTAGGTCTGTCGAGATTGACTGGCTCTTAGTGGCACCATGTTGAGAGAAATTAAGTCTGTGGTTCACACTGAACATGAATGTGTCACACCTTAGAGAGATGCCTCGCTCTCGGCCCCAGTGATGCCCAGCCATGTCTTTGGACCAAATACATCATCTCTACCAAAGTCAGGACAGCAGCAGCATGCAGAAAGATGTACACAGTGGCTGACTTTTCCTCTTTGGGAATTCTTTGCTCTTGAGAGGATTTACCAAAGCCTGAGCCTGGGCACCTGCCAGAAATAAATACAGAACTTTAAATCTTACTCAAACCAGAGGTTGGTTATAACCATGAGAAATAAACTGCCTGGCATCAGATCAGTGTGTAGGTCCTTCTAAGCTCAGCACTGCCTGCTTGGATCGGGCTGAAAGCCCAACATATTAACACACCTGTTCTCAACAACAACAACCACAACCACAATGCTCCCTCCTGTGTAGTTCAAAAGACTGCATTCTTTCTCCATCCGCAAAATTTAATCCGACACAAGACTTCGCCCCGTTGTGTTCACACTTGCCACTGGCTTTTAGCCTTAGTCCATCTCTGCCTGCTAGGCAGCGGGTTCAACAGGAGAATAGAAGGAAAAGCTTACAAGGTTTACCGTATCAGTGGAACAAAAAAGGTGTCTGGAAGGAAAGCATTACCCCTGCTCAGAGGCCTGTTGCGGCTGCGGGATCGACTCCGCTGGCGGTGAAGCCGGGACCTCCGGAGAAGTCGGTAGTAGTAAGAGGGTCTCCCAGAACTTCTCCTACCATTTGACATCTCTTTTGGGGGGAGACAGGGGTCCCCCGGGAATCCGTCCCCCAACGCTTCCACCTTCCCAACTTACGGAAAGAAAGTGTACTTTCAAAAGACAGGCAGAAAGAAAGAAGAAAGGAGGAGGAAGAAGAAGAAGAAGTGGGGGAAATAAAGATAGAGTCAGGAGTGGGAAGCCCTTGGAGGCAGACATGTGCAATCCCAGAAATAAAAGCCGGGACCGTCTCAGACTCCAGAGCCAAAATCCTCAGCAGGCGCAAGATAAACATAACCCAGCAATTCCTTCCTGCCCCCCTCCTCTCTCTCAAACACACTTTAAAGATAAGCTCCTTTTTTTGGACTTGGAAAAAAGGAAACCGGAGTTGGAAAGTGAACAAGTTAAGAAGAGAGGAAGTCCTGGACTGGATCGTCGCCACTCTTCGATGGCTTCACCGACTCCAGATGCAGTGTTGCAAGGCTGGCCCAAGACAGTTTTCTCCCTGAAATGATAGGGAAAAGGACATGGATGCAGGCATGGGGACACGTTGCACGGTCCCTTGGCTCAGCCAAGTTATTCCAGGATGGCGCCTGACGCAGAAGAAGCCAACAAAGCGCCTCTTTCCATCCCTGGCAGTAAAAAATTCAACTATCAACGAATAACTAGCGATTGGCCACCTTGGCAAATGTGCTGCTTCACAATGTCCGACAAAAGAGTAGGATGCTGCTGGTGCTTCATTTCCTGATTTTAGGAAGCAACAGGGAGGAAACGTTTGCACTTCTCCTCCTCATTAGCTCTTTTCCAAGGAATAACTTGAAAGGTTTCCAAGGGAGCTGCTCCTCAAAGCAGGCCGCAGAGAGTGGTCATGAAATTTCATTGAATGATGAGGATTATCATCGCTTGGATTACCATTTGGGTGGCCAGGTCTCAGGGCCTGGGGCTGAGTTTTGCGAGTGATTTCTAGGCAACAAGCTCAGCCCTGGAGGAAGTGCCATCCCCCGGGAAATGATGGAAGAAATGGCCCAAAGTCTCCCCCTGGGAAAAGGCCACCAAAGTAAGCCCTGAAATGCAGTGGCTAGCCAGTTTCTTCAAGAGGTACTATCATGGGTTCAGGAAAATATCTCTAATACTCAGAAGACAGGAGCTTCTTGTGATGCTTTATTTACCAGGGATATTACTTGCTGTTGTCCAGATTCATGCTGTAAATTCCCTCACAATCTGAATGTGACAAAATTTTGACTCACAGTACTTATGGTCCCAACATTGGTTTCTTACTAGGTTTCATGCCACTGTATCGAGTAAAAATGGAGGTGCCTCCATTTCTGGGAACAATGCAGCGCAATCCAAATCGCGGTCACACTACCAAAGATGCGATTGTTAAGAAAAGAACCACTAAAGGGTCTGGTGCCAAATGCAAAGTTTTAAGTGGGCTTTTCGGTTGTGTCCCCTGATAAACTACAGTGAGTACAGTTGGGGTGAGCAGCGTGAACTTCATGGAAATAAACTGGTTCCTTATCAGTTTATTTCTTTATTATGAATGGGGCTAATATCAGTTTCTTACACATTCATATCTTTTAAGTCTGGAAGATCTTTCTGTCCCAGACATGATGAAATTTGCAATTTCTAGTAAAGTCTCATCAAAACCAAACCAAGACTGAACTCTCACTAGGAAAGCTCTGCAAGAGGAGCACAGAGGCGACGCCGGCAGAGACTGGTATCCAGCAGCCACCTTTTTCTCCCGGGAAATCCAGGCCAGGTTTTGCAGCAACTCCAGAAGGCACCCTCAAGTAACTTTCTGAAGGCCCAGGAATGGGCCAATCAACACATCAAGTTCAGGTCAAAGGAGCAAAAGCACAGCTGGGCGACAGATGACTCCGTGGGGCACAGAGGAGTACTGGAACGGCCTCTGTCTCCTTCCCTCCCTCCCTCCCTCCCTCCCTCCCTCCCTCCCTCCCTCTCTCTCTTTGCCTCCCATTTCTCCTTCGCAGAAAAGGCCTTCAGAAAATGCACAATTCGCTTCCTTGCATCTACCTGGCCAAGAGACAAACTTTGTTTCTGTCAGCAACAATGCACTGTTTTCCAAAGACATAGAGAGAAAGAAAAGGGAGAGATTTTTTGCAGAGGATGATAAAGCTGAGGACGAAGGCAGCTGAAAAAGAGGGATGATGGAGGATGAATTGGGACTGTCCCTGACCAACTGGACTCGTTGGAGGGCATGGCGTTGACGGCATGGGGCTATTACTACTGCAAATCCCATGGATTGCGATAAAGAAGTTCACTATCTCCCCAATTGGTGAAACAGCAGTGTGTTTTGGGAGAGAGGTGATCAACCTGAGTTTTGTGTGCCGATCAATGTTTGAGATGAAAATTCGTTGGAGAGAACTTTCCGTACATTAAATTACACATTAACTTTGTCCTGAGAGCCAGTATGAGCACTGGACTATGACTCTTTGGACTCTGCCATGGAAACCCACTGGATGGCCTTGGGCAAGTCACTCTCTCTCAGCCACCGAAGAGGGCAAAGGCAAACCCTCGCAAGACACACCATGCCAAGAAAACTCCAAGACAGGGTTGCTATAAGTCAGGAACTACTTGAAGACACACAACTACATCATCATACCTCTTTACTATTGGACTAAAAGTACCTACTATTCTCTAACTTGCATAAGGCTGAATATACAACTCCTTTTGTCCCCTGAAAAGATTTGCTACCAAAATATAAATGTAAGGGGGATAGGGAGAGACAGGGTGGGTTTTTGAGCCTGCAGATCTACTTCCCATCCTTGGATGATTCTGCAAGAGCTGCAGAACTGCTGGTTCAGCAGCACCGAAAAGAAAGTTCTAAGATGGCTGCAGGGAGACAATTCATTTTGGCTTTGCTCTTCAAGTGCAAACAGCCCTCTGTACCCTGAGGGCAATTCCAGTGACAGAAGAGCTGAGATCCATCATCCTCAAGAGCCAACGGGGAACACTTTGCTACCCAGCGGCCACTGCTGCCCTGAGTGACCCATGCCCCCTCTTTCTGTGAACTCCATTCCAACCCAGAGATCTCCCATCAACAGAAAGGAAATAGCAGAGACCCCCACAGCCAGAAAAATTGGCTGAAAGAGTAACTTTACATGCCCACATCTCTAAACATCTCTCTCATACTTGCTCTGGGTTGGATGTACATGAAGCGGTCTCACATTGATCCAGCATTTTCAGTACCAAAGGTGGGGAGAGTCTTGTCCTGCGGCCTGCAAGTGACCCTCTCCTCAGCCACGTTGGCCAATAGTCTGGGATTCTGGAGTCCAAAGTCCCTTACAGAGTGCAGTTTGGGGACCACTTGCTTAGAGTTGACTATTAAGCAGTATAGAAATGCAAATGCTATTGCTATAGCTGTGAACAGCCAGATTTTCACTTGGCATCCACGTTAGATGAGCGTTGCTGCCAATCTGGCCTCCAAGGGGTGCCACAACTGAGAAGACCCTGCTCCCAGGTCCCAAAACAGTGTATTGAGCTCAGTGATGAGACTCAAAGCGGACCTCAGTCCTTGGGCAGATACATATAAGGATAGCTGAGGGAGGAATAATTACGTTTTAAAAGAAACTGGCCCACTTCTGCTGACAACCGGTCAGTGGCCATGCTGCCCATGGTCCAAAAGAGTAACTTTCCCCCAAAATCTGGTTCCTTCTCACATCACCCACCGATTGATTTCTGAGCACAGAAAACTTCCTCGACCCTTTACTTGGCAAAGAGGAGGATAAAAGGTGGTGGAAGGAACCTGGAGACTTTAGCTCTCGGCCTCCAAGTCTCCCTGGCTTCCTTTTCCCAAACAAAAATATTACGCCAGGAACCTGTTACAGCCCCCTTGGGTCTCCTTCTGGCATTCGGCAGTTAACTCAATTTACAGCCCGCTACGGCTGGAATTTTCCTTGCTTGTCCTTAGTTTTCTAGGGGATGGTGCAGCGATTTACAAACCTGAGCTACCCAGAGCATTTTTTAAAAAGCAGACGACAAAGTGCCATTCTTTGGTCTACACAATGCCCAGTTCCACAGACGAGGAAATTAAGTCACAATTAGTTTCCTCCTCAAAACAAGTGGGTCACGGCGAGCCAAAATGGTCTGGTTTGATTCCTGGTTCACAAATGCAAAGTGTGATTCTGGCAGGGTCCCTCTATACATCTCACCGTCCAACATTTCACAGACAAAAACCAGGAAGCATGTGGCCAAACGACATCAGAGTGTGGCCAAAATGGCAAAAGGTATCCATGAGGAAGGAAGGACACACAAGCAAGGAGGGTTGCAGCCATTTGCTTTTGCCTGAGCTGACCAAGATACTGTACTGTCCATTCCTCTCCTCTCCTTGCACTTGGAGTGCAAAGGACTTGTGCATTTTGAATTCAGTTTCCACAGCTGAAGTAAGTGGAGGATAAAGTGGCAAAGTGGGAGGAGGAGAGGGAAACTGCGACATTTTGGCCAACAATGGGGAATTCTGGGAGCTGAAGTCCAAAACATCTGGAAGAACAAAGTTTGGGAACCAGTGTGCTACACAGAGCCTACTCCCCAAAGTATGGAGAGGTGAATGAAATTTTAAGTTGCAATCTCCTTTGAGTCACGGAAAACAAGCTTAGGGTGTTTCTTCATTCAGGTGGGAA
Source organism: Sceloporus undulatus (assembly GCF_019175285.1). NCBI lineage: Eukaryota > Metazoa > Chordata > Lepidosauria > Squamata > Phrynosomatidae > Sceloporus > Sceloporus undulatus. The sequence goes on along the minus strand of NC_056528.1, from coordinate 12,049,365 downwards.
TTCAGCGACTAGTATTTCAATTTCCATCAGATCCCAAACTGTCTCCCCTTAAAACTCAGCTTCTGGGGTCATTCCCCCTTTTCCTCCATTTACTCTGGGAGTTTTAATTATCGCACCATCTGCCTCCAGCCTTCAAGGCTAGCAGCAAATAAATAAGAAATAAGGAGAAGAAACAACATCTCCCTCGGTGGGCATGTGCGCGTGTGTGCGTGTGTGTTTTTAACACCCCCCAAATCTGCAAGGATCTTGGTAAAAATTTAATGCCCTAGCAGCACTGCAGCAGAAGCAGGGAGCGCAGCTTTCCTGCGGTGGTTTAATCTCACATTAGTATTTCACAGAGATGCAAGCATTTACTAGGCCAAATGGAAGGGAAGATTAGACAAACAAGGCGATGCACGCCTTTATCGATTAATTGGCAGCCGTCACCCATTCTGCGGGGAAAGGCCCAGGGCCAGCGCCTCTTGACGCAACAGGGGCTGCATCCACATTGGAGAGATAACACGGTTTGGCACCGCTTTTCAGCATCCTGGCTCAAGGCTATGGAATTCTGGGAGTTGGAGTATGTTGTGGGGCCTTCTTTCCTTAAGCTCTGCTCTGTTCTGGGCCCACAACGAACACCAACTCCCAGAATTCCATAGCCTTGAGCCAGAAAGAGTTAAAGTGGTGTCAAACTGGGTTATCTCTCCAGTGTGGATGCAGCCCCAGCATGGCTCTTGCATTCTTGCTTACCCTCCAACTATCCCAACACAGTCCTGACTTTAATCCTTCTGTCCCACTTTTCCATCTGCTTTCAAAACATCCCTCTTTCCTGCCTTGCTCTCCACTTGCTTCCATTGCTGCAGACCGAGTTCAAAGGCCAAGAGTCCTCTACAGCCACTCCACGACAATAAATAAACGAAATACAATCTTGACCACTCTAATGTTGTTAGGCCACACACATCCCCTGTGAAACGTTGCAGGGAAGGTCTCCTCTGTTTGAAAAACACAGGAAACCAGCTCTCTCATGGCGATATTTTGGTTTCTACTGATCTGGATTGGAAGACGCACCTTCTTGCTCATGGAGGCCTCTCTTTCTTGGGAAGGGTCCCACCCTGCCCACCCACAACCCCCAGCCAGCAAAACCAGACGAAGCATCCCTTTTGAAATGCAAAAGACCCCACGGATGAAAACGTGGGGACAGCATATGGTACAAATATCGAGCCTGGACCACCGTCCCTTTCCCCCTCCGTCTGAAAGACCGCACAATGGCGCTCCACCAGCTCACTCCTCGCCCCTCCAAGTTTGGATCTGGCATCCCACAAAAGAAAAGTAGTGAAGAGAGAAGGGAGGAAAAAAGAGAGTCATCTGTGAGCAATTAGTTTTCTGGCAGAGGCCCCCGGCTGGTGCAGAATGAAAGAAAGCCGTTTTATGACCAACGAATGAAAGGGACGCTGGGCCAGGCAGACGAAGAAGAGGACCTCTCCTGAAAAAGAGAAAGGCCCCCCAAAGCAAACCCAACCCAACCCTGGGGGGCTTCTGCTTCCTCCTGAGGCATTGCAGGGAGAGGAAGGCATATCCCATCCCTTGGGCAAACTGGGGGGGGGGGGGTCCCACTCCAAAGAGGACAGCTCTTCCCACCTGGTCCCAATTTTCTCAAGGATAGCCTCCATTTCCTGGCTCCAGGCTTCACAGTCAGATTCCTGGACAAAGGAGGAGGGGAGAAGCCATTAAAAAGAGGGGGGGGGACCAGCATCTTGTGGCCATTTTGTTCTGCTTTCCTTCTTCGCAGAGGTCTGGTGGTCTAATTTTGCTTCCCCAAAACCTACAACCCCCCCCCCAATGCATTCCCCTCCTCCAATTTGAAGTGACCAGAGGTTCACCTAGTGCTTTGAATACAAAACCAGCTCCTATCCTCCAGTATTTCCAAACCAATACACACGTGTGTCCAAGCAACATCAGAGTGTGGTCAAGATGGTAATTGTTTAACAAACTGGGAGAGTTTGCAGCAGTTTGCTTTTCCCTGAGCTGACTGGGAAGGGCAAGATTCTTCCTCCTCTTCTCCTCTGCCTGCTGCTGAGTTAAATGAATGCAAACTACTACTAATTTTCAGCAACTGAAGTATGCTGAGGATGGAGGAGGAAAGTGAGAGGAGGAGAGAGAAATGGGATGCTTCAAAAGCAGCTGGAAAAGTGGGAGGATGGAGGATTACTCAGGACTGTCCTTGCCAAATTGGGGTATGCAAGCTGCACCATCGCCACATACTAAAGCAATAGTGGGGCCTGAAGGTGTGAAGAGCAAACGCCTTGAACTACAAGTCTCTTTGCTCCGAGTCCATGAAACACCTGGTCCTTGGTGAGCTTTCCTTGCAGCTTTGCTACCGCCTAGAGGAACACGGGCAAACTACACTTTGGAAAGGGGAAAAACAAATAAAATATCATCATCCCCCCCCCAAACCTTTTTTTTTATTTTTTTTGGGGCGGGGGGGGGGGGGGGGGAGAAATTTCTCCTGGGAGACTGATGCATGGAGCAGGGGAATTGCTATTCGGTTGATGCAAGTAATGAGATGGTCCTCTTGGGTTTTATCTTGCTAGGAAGCAGTACCCCTGGAGCCTTCTGAGGATGAATATATGCTTTGCAGCCAGAAAGGCCCCAGGTTCCAGTCCTTGGAGTCTCAGGGCTGAGCTGAGGAGAGACTCCCATCCGAAAACTGAAAACCCAAAGAGGCTCTGCCAGGTAATGCAGACAACATTGAGCTAAAATGGGCCGAGGTTCTGATTTGGTTCCTGATTCCTGTGGGTTTTCAAAGGAAGGAATTTTTTTATCTTCCCAGGGCCTCATTTCCACTACTTTTTAAACCAGATCACACATTGGTTCAAACTGGTTTAAATGACCCTGGTCCGCATTTGAACCAAACTGCTGAAGCGATTCAGAGGGGGGGGGGCATGAGCCAGACCCATTTAACCCACGTCTTTTTGACACTGATTTTTTTCGTGTCTTTTTGGATAAATCGATTCCGCACAAGTATGAACCAGATACAGGTTGGAATTTATTTAAATCTGCCCTTCGGCTGGCTGGAGCGGATCCATTTTGAACCGATCCATTCGTCAATGTGAACCACGAGTGGGTCATTTTGTTTTATTTTGCAGCAAGAAAATGCGATCGGGGCAAATATAGTGGGAGCCATGCTCTGCTGCCGAACTGATCCATTGATTTGGATCACAAAGCGGTTTATTTGTAAGTGGGAATGCAGCCCAGGATAACCTTCCCAAGTGAGCTTTGATGGCCAGTGGCTATCCGCTAGGGCATATAGTCCGCACGCTTGGATCATAAGACTGGAGAGAAATGTTTTGGAGTCTGAATGTTAGCCGGCGGAAAAGAGATTATCGCAAGAGTCACAGCTGAGTGAAAAGCAGCCTCCATTTGTCTGTTGATCGTGCCGTAAAGGTATTCTGGTTTATTTGGGGATAAGGGGAATGCTGCTCTCTAAAAATAACTGCTAAGTAGCCAGGAGCTGTTCTACCTCCTTGCGCTCAGCATGAAAATGAACAGGGATTGCAAAAGAGCCAGAAGCCTCAGCCTTATAAGGAACATCTAGTTCCCCTCCAGTTTCTCTCCATGTGCTGAATTTCGGAGCTTCTCTAAGGTAGACTGATCCTGTGCACAGCGGATGTATTTAGCTGTCAATAAATATCCACGAAACAACCCTCCCTCAGCACTTTCATATAAACCAATTTATATGAGTTTATCCCATGAATATCCCGGAAAAATAGCATCATTACGCAAAACTATTTCACACAACGTTGCACAAAACCTGCCATTAATCACAAAGAAGCATTAATGCAAGTCTTTTTACTTTTGGGATTTCAATGGGCTACTGCAACCCTTGAGGTCAGCAATTCCAGAACCCAGGTGGACAGGACTTGAACACACTCCCTTCCTTCCTTTCACAACTCAACATCTGCCCCAAACAGTCTAGCCTTGGCTTTCCTGGACCCCCCACGCGTGAAAGCAAGCATCCAGATACGTACGCCAAGCGGCAGCCACCCAGACAGCTACCTCAGGCCCAATCCGGCCACCTCTTGGGCCGCACGGCGTCCCTCTCGCCCGTCCATGGTGCGCTCCGTCCGCACCAAAACTTAGCCTGAGAATTGTTCGTCCTCAATTGCAGCCGCCAAGAGCAGAGAGGGGGTTGCGGGGAGGACTTGGGGGGTTATTCTGGAGGGGGAAACTATAACAGTCTAGCCAACTTGGCTAGCGTTGGACAGATGGGAGAAAAAGGGAAATTTGGGGGGGGGGAGACCCTCTGGCTCTTGGCCCAAAGACTGTACAACTCCAGCCTCTGCTTTTAAAGGGCCTGCTCTTTGTTTGCAAAGTTTTCTGTTTTGTGCCAATGCAGTTTCCAGGGCAACTGTGTTTCTTCCTCACCATTACACCCATTTTCCCCCTTGCTTTTTAATTTGGTTCTTTCCCCCCTTCCTTTCCCTTTCTCTGCCTCTCCTTTGCTAAGCAGAAGCTAATGGCTGCTTTCCCTTGACCATTCATTAAATGAAGTTATGACACTGGAAAAGGAGGAGGCAAGGAAAAAGGGGAAGGCATGGAAGGGCTCCAGAAATATGAGGAGCAAAAGAGGAAGGCCTCCCCAACAAAGCCCTCCTCCATGCTTTTCCCCTCCACTGAACATGTGCATCACTCTCTCTCTCTCTCTCTCTCTCTCTCTCTGTCTTTATACATACACACACACACACACACGACACAGAGAAGTTAATAAAAGCAATCGATTTGAAAGCACAACAAACCAAAATCCTGCACAGCATCTGATGAAAAGCCCCCCCGCCCCCATACTTCCGTCCCTTCTCTGTCTCTTCCAATCCCTTGCCTTCTTGCCACCCCTGCAAAGTAGGCCACATTGATTCCCAAAAGGCTGCTGGTGAGAAAGACGTTCAGTAACAGACATTGAACTGAGTAGGTGGACAACCAGGAGGAGTGTGTGAAAGCGCAGGCTGCGCTTTTGCATTTTGTGTGTCTGTGCATGTGTTTCCGTATGTGTACATAAATAAATCACACATATACGCACGTCCGTGCATCCACAGCTACGTTCTCAATTAATCTCAGCATCGCAATTGCTCATGAATTTCCAAGTGTTTAATAAACAGCACAAACTTCAGGCGATTAATTAAGGGAATGAAAAAAAATTAAAAATAGGCTTCTCGGTGCTCTATAAAATATGACAAGCGTCTTCTCCGCAGTCAATAAAACCCCGCTGGGGTCCAAAGGGGGTCCATTTGTCATAGGCGCTGCCAACTGCTCCAAACTACCCAGGATGCATCCACTACCTCGCCTCGTGTCTCAGGTTGGTCTTGCCTTTGTGTGTGTGTGTGTGTGTGTGAGTCCCTTTGGTTAGTGTGAGAAACAAGAGTTGTTTTTGGTGCAACTGAGGACCAAATTCCCACCCCATAAACTGCCGTCTTCCAGGTGTCCTGGACTACACAGTATGATCACAGTATGATCTACATAGAAAGTCCTGCGGTCCCTTTGTGCAAACAACCATGTGCAAACTTTGCATGTTCAGAGAATAGTCTTCAAAAGGTGTACAGTTATAAAATGCTTTCTTGCAATGAGCCACCTTGAGCTCCAGTTTGGGGAGAAGGGTGGGATATAAACCCCATAAATACCCATTTAAGAAATACAGGGCACAAGGCCAAGGAGAGCCTTCAATGTTGTCTGCTAAGGATTCTCCTGCCAGAAAGGCTTCGTAATCTCCTACTGCAGTGCTTCCCAAATTTGGTCCTCCAGATGTTTTGGACTTCAGCTCCCAGAACTCATGATAGTTGGCCAAGCTGGCTGGGGCTTCTGGGAGATGAAGTCCAAAACACACGGAAGACCAAAGTTTGGAAACTTTACTGGATTTCAGTGTGAAGTGTCAGGGGGCTTTCCAAGGTACTGAACCTGTTTATTGGAGGAGAGAGTTTTGCAGCTTGGATATAACACTTTTAAAGTTTGGGTTAAAATCCAGAGGAGGATTTACCAGCCTCGCTTCACACCAACCACCACTAATCTCTCTTCCCTTTGCAGACAGGTTTAGTGTTAGACTGCATCTGAAGGTGGAGGGTCTATCCATCCATCATGACAAGCATGATGTCAGAAAAGCAGTTAAAGAGGCAAACACAGCAGAGAAGCAGAGCCCACTGTTAGGGATGTTTTGGGGTGGAAAACAAGGGCCAGACCATCAAGATGGGCCTTTCTCTCCTCCATACCTGAGGATCTTAGTTATCTCAGCAGAGATCCCCCGAACCCTGCCATAGGTTTTATGCGCAAGCCCATGGTTGGAGGTGCTGAGCCTTCCTTCCCACCACCCCTTCCAGGCATAAGTAATGAGGCCTTTTGGGCCGCTATTGGCCGAATCCCAATAAACTTGTTTTACACAGTGGATAAGCAACCCTGGCAGGCGATAAATCGCAGAAGTAATGTTATGCTCGGGTTTTTAAAAACTGTCTGCAGAGTCACACTTTACTGCGCCCGGCATTTGTACAAAACAAGCCCGGCTTTCATTGCTAATAAAACATGGCATTAATTACGCAGCAGAAAGAAGAACGCGGGATGCCTTGAAATGGTGCCCAGCCTGGGGGCCCTTGCTGCTCATGGCTCCTCCGGCTCAAAGGCAATGGAGCAGAGGAAGGCTGCTCCGTCTGGGATCATGTTCTCTGGAAGCATCTTTCCCCATCACCCCGATGTCTTTGCAGAACAAGGAGCAAGTCTGCAAATAGTAAAGCAAGGTCCACTGGGCTGGAGTGGGATGGGGAGCAGTGGTCAAACTGCGAATGCTGTTTAGTTCAGCTGTGCATGCACACTTAGTCTAACGGCGCATGTGATGCGCAACTGTGATTCAGAGCTGCATGAAAGGAGGCAGCTGCCGGAGCTTTTGAATGAAGAATGGCACATGATGGAGTCCTACCAGGGCTGCCTGACCAAAAAGACCCCCTTTGCAAGCAATGTCCTCCCCTTCCATGGAATGCACCTTTGAACCCTGTTTTACCAGACATATACATCCCTGTCTGCACTTCTCCTTCCCTCCCCTGCAACCAATGGACATGTTGTTTGATTTAAAAAGTCTGTTGCAGAAGTCAGAGGAGAGAGAGTGTTTTCAAAGAGTGACTGGGTTTCAGGTGCTGTTTGCACAAAACTGGGAAAGCTTGCCTTACAACATTGCCTGAATGGATGCCTCCACCATCCCTCTGCCTCCTGGCTACCAACTGCTTGGGATCATGCGCTGGAGGGCACAGTTGTCCTCATGTTGTGCTGGTGGGCTTTCCGATGGGGCATCTGGTTGCCCACTGTATGAACAAAACACTGGAACAGAGAAGCCTGGTTAGTCCGAATTGGAGAATTGGAAGGGACCACAGGGGTCATCTAAACCAACCCTATGGCCATTCAGGAATACGCAACTACAACCCTCCTGAGAGATGCCTGTCCAACCATTGTTTAGAGGCCTCCAAAGACGTCACCCAATAGTGACTTCTATGTCTGAGACTACAACTCCCATCAGCCCAATCCAGCACGGCCAAATGGTATGGATTATGGGAGAAATGGAAAGTTTGTACCTTGCAGTTCCCTCATGCAACTCTATAGGAGCCTAGATTTATCCCAAACTCTGGCCTTCCAGGTGTTTTGGACTTCAGCTCCCAGAATCCAAGACTACTGGCCAAGATGGCAGAGCCTTCTGGGAACTGTAGTCCAAAACTCTGGAAGACCAGATTTTGAGAGTTTTACCTTTATCAGTGCCGCAATCCACAGCTATGGCCTGGCTCATTTTGTGTTGCATTCAAGTCAAACAGGAGTTGCTCAGGAAGTTGCAGAAATGAACAAAAATGATCAGATGGCTGGAATGTTTTCTTTACAAGGAGAAGCTAAAGTATTTGGGGCTTCTGCGATGACCGGGGTGAGCATCCTTGGATTGTTACTCTGAGTCTGCCCTTGAGCGTAACTGTTATTAAGGCTTCATATTTGGGTTGTTTTGGAACATGCCAGGGTCAAATGCATTTGTAGAAAAGGGGTTTTCAGTTTCCTGCAACACAGACAGAGTGGGAAAACCGGAAGATTTTGCTGTATATATAACCAAATCTGAGATTTTAACCACAGCGGTCAAACAGGCACAGACACACACAAACAGATTCAGTTTTAATCCACTTTAAAACTGGATTTTCATAAAGATCGAGGTTTGAGAATTGTGTGATTTATGTTGATCAAGATTCTGGACAAGATGCTAACTTCATAGAGAAACACATGGCTATGTTAATTTGGTACTTAATGAGAACTCTCCCTGTTAATAATAGCTATTTCCCAATTGTCAGCCCCGTATGTCATGATTTTTAAAAAATGTCTCTTACTGCTAGTTTGAAATCCTAGCAACTGTAGGATTCAAGCAAATGGGACTTGGGCACGTCAAAGCAAAACATCAAACCGGTCAAGCGAAAACCCAGGAGAAGGGAGTTTCTGCGCAGGACTCCTTTTGCAAACTGCGTCCACCCAACTGTTTGCACTGTCCAGCAAAGCATGCAGAACACGCTCCAGGTCAAGCACAGGATTAATGGAGAGGCGCTCAGGAAATGAACCATGCGATAGTTGCAGGCTGCCATTTGTATGGGACGCAAGCAGGTAATGCAGATGGGCTGCCAGTTGTATAGCGTGTTGTATAGCAACCTGATAGCTGCTATCAAACGGCTGATGGTCCTGAACACCAATCGCTTTCCAATCCGAGTGTGTGAGCATGGTCTCATTCCCATACTCACAGGATATGCACACTGCCTCCCAAGCTTTGCAAACTGGACTCCAAGGCCAGTCTAGTCCTAGCGTCCCTTTCATTTTGGTGAAACTTAAAAACAAGCAGCTCAAGAGGAAGCTGTTTTTGAAAGAGATAGTCATTATCTAACATTAAAGTGGGCACCAGAAAGAATCCCCTAAAACGATACAGACTCAGCTTGGTCACTACATGGCCAGCGAAACAATAAACTATATTTCATGTAGAGCTTAGTGAAAAGAATTATTATGGTGATTATTTACTATGATTCCCAAAATCCCCTGGCTAGCATGGCCATTTCCCCAATCTCTGCTCCACACTAGATTGTCTTGCAGTGTATCTGGAGTACAGAGTTAAGCAGCTGCGTTCCACTTTAACTGCCCTGGCTCCATCCTAGGGAATCCTGGGATCTGTAGTTTGTGGAACTACTGTGAATTATCTGCTCTTGTTCCAGGGAAATCAACTAGAGCTCCCTAAAAGAGACATCTAGACTTTCAGCTAGAACCCTAGGAAGTTACAGAATTTTGCTGCAGTTTTCTGTGCATGAACTTTTTTTCTGTGCAGAAATGCACGAAACAACATTTCTACGGAGAGCGTGTGGTTTTCTGTGTATGAAGTGTCTTTTTTGGTGCAGAAAATAATATTTACACACAAAATTCTTTTTCCGGTGCAGGTAATTGAGCAAAGTGATTTATTTTCTGCGGGAAAATGTTACTTTCTCCATCAAAAAGGTCATTTTCTGCATGCACAAAAAATTAGCCTTCCCTCTTGGCTCAGGCAAAAGCAAACTGCTGCATCCTCTCCTAGATTGTGCATTTTCCTTCCTTAATAGCTCTTGGCCACAATCTGATGTCTCTTGGTACCATGTGTCTGTGAAACGTTGCAGGCTATGCAATAGGGCTAGTTGTGGCCAGCTGTCATAGAAATGACTCTATTATTTCAAGCAACACTTTGCTCTCAAGATTATAAACCCGAAGAAACAACATTCTTGAAGGGCTTCCCTGTGGAAAAACAGGAGCGGCTTAAATTTCAATCAAAGCTTTTGCTCCTCTCTCTCTTGCATCGACACACACACTTTCCTTCATAACTATTTTTAAAGCAAGAAGATGAATTAAACATTAAAGATGAGTGGAAAATCCTGTATTTACTTGGAGTGAGAACATTTTGCTCTCAAAGCCCAAACAGTTTATGATAGATTGGAGGAAGTCACCCGGTTTGCCTGCTACCTCTATCTCTCTCTCTCTCCCTCCTTCCCTTTTTCCACTTCGGAAAGAAAAGGAAGGAAAGAGAAAGAAGTCTACTTCCTCAGATGCATTTGGAGGCTTAGGGATTGCAATGTGGCGGGGAATGAATGAGGCGAAGGAGAGCTGAAGGCCGCTGTAGTAAACTTTGCACACTCTTGGCTTTTTGGTGGTTTACTCCAGGAGTTCTCCTTGTTTAATTTTGGGATGAGGATCATTTTGAATTCAAATTCAAAATGACCTGAATAGACTAGAAACCTGAGCCAAAGCTAACAAAATGAAATTCAACACGGAGAAATGTAAGTACTGCACTTAGGGCAGAGAAATGAAATACACAGATATAGGATTATGGGGGACACCTGGCTGAATGAAACTACATGTGAAAGTGATCTGGGAGTCCAAGTAGACCACAAGTTGAACATGAGTCAACAGTGTGATGCGGCAGCTAAAAAGGCCAATGCGATTTTAGGCTGCATCAAGAAAAGTATAGTGTCTAGATCAAGGGAAGTAATAGTGCCACTCTATTCTGCTCTGGTCAGGCCCCACCTGGAATATTGTGTCCAGTTCTGGGCCCCACAATTCAAAAAGGACATTGAGAAACTGGAGCCATGTGTCCAAAGGAGGGCGACTAAAATGGTGAAAGGTCAGGAAACCATGAAGCCCTATGAGGAATGACTCAGGGAGCTGGGGATGTTTAGTATGGAGAAGAGAAGGTTAAGAGGGGATATGATGGCCCTGTTTAAATATTTGAAGGAATGCCATATTGAGGAGAGAGCAAGCTTGTTTTCTGCTGCTCCAGAGACTAGGACCCGGAGCAATGGATGCAAGCTCCAGGAAAAGAGATTCCACCTCAACATCAGGAGGAACTTCCTGACAGTAAGGGCTGTCCGACAGTGGAACACACTCCTTCCTCGGAGTGTAGTGGAGTCTCCTTCTTTGGAGGTCTTTAAGCAGAGGCTGGATGGCCATCTGTCAGGGATGCTTTAATTGTGATTTCCTGCATGGCAGAATGGGGTTGGACTGGATGGCCCTTGCGGTCTCTTCCAACTCTATGATTCTATGATCTCTGAACTGCAGTCAGGAGGAGAATGGAGACCCTTCTTGTTTCTGCATCACCAAAACATGAACTTTCCCTGCTTTCTCCTTCTCCAGAAAGTCTCTCTTGCTTCCTACTTTGTTGCTTGGCAAGACACTTGAAGATTGAAAGTTTCATCTCAGACACCTCTTTTTCTGTATATGTTTGTGTATATATGTAGGCACATATATATATATAGATCTATAGCTGCATGCCCACAGCCTACAGACACTTGCAAAGACAGAAATGTCACAGCAACCACGCCGCTTTGCAAATTTAACAAGCTCTATCCTTGGCACACCGAGCCCAGCACTTTCTCTGCAGCCCATTTCAAGCATCAGGGAGCATCGCTCTTTAAATATTTAATGCCAATTACGTATCTGCATATATATATATTTTAGGAAGGGGGCAGGAGATAAAATATAAATTAGAAGTCAACCAATACGCACAAATATGCCCAGCTAATTAACAACAATTAGTGTCCTTCTGCAGGAAAGAAACCAGTATGCAAGACCAGGAGGCAAACTGTGGGCTAACTGTGCCTTGGTTTGTGAGTCCTTCCCTCTCTCTCTGTCACAAAGCCAGTTGTGAGGAAGAGCATCTCCTTCACTCTAAATGGACTAATCCAGCCATTCCCAAGCTCTGGCCTTTCAGGTGCTTTGGACTTCAGCTCCCAGACTCCCCGACTAAGATGACTAAGGCTTCTGGGAGCTGGAGTCCAAATCCCCTGGAGAACCAGAGTTTGAGTATCATTTGACTAAGCAAATCTGCCTCCTTTTGCAGAGACCAGAGAAAGATTCCCAACTGCTTTGGTTGCAGGAGACAGATGCAGAGTTTGTCGTGAAAAGTCCCCCCCCCCAGGACCCTGCTTTTGGACCCAGACGGTGCCTTTCTGCAGGGTCCCTCCTCCTCCTCCTCCTCCTCCTCCTCCTCCTCCTCTCAGTAGCAAAGGTCACATATCTTGACCACTTGGACAGGAGGAGAGGCATTCAGCCATGGCTGGGCCAGAGGCAAAACCACATTCTTCGAGGATCAGATAACAGTTAGTTCACCAAAAGGAAGGAGGCAAAACCAACTAGGAGCCAGAGCAGCTGTTAAGAGAGGATTAGGAGAAGCAAGGAGGCCTTGATCAGAGCCACGTCAAGTCCGCAGTCCTATATATAAGTCCTCGCTGATCCTTTGCCGGTTCAGAGAAGACATCTTTTAGCTGGCTTATCATAGCCCTCATGCCGGGATTTGAACCCTGGTCCCCAGAGTCAAAGTCCAGTGCTTGAACCACTATAAAACGCTGGCTCTCACACTGACAACTCTCCAATGTTTCACAGTTGGAAGCCAAGCAACATCATGGTCAAAATGGAGGAAATTATGAATGAGGAAGAACAAAGAAGTTAGGAGAGGCTGCAGCAGCTTGCTTTTGCCTGAGCCAACTGGGAAGGGACTGATCAAACCTGTCTCCTTTCACAGAGACCAGAGAAAGATTCCCAGTTGCTTTGCCTGAGCCAACTGGGCCAACTGGGAAGGGCAAGATGCTGCCCTTTCCCCCCTCTGCTCAAGTTTGCAGCAATGGAAATAAGCTGAGGAGGAAGGGAGAGAGAGAGAAACTGGGGCGTTTGAAAAGCATCTTTAAGTGGGAAGACAGAGGATTACAGTAATCTGGGGGCGTTTGAAGGGAGGAAGCAAAGCCGCAACAAGGCCATAGACTCCACAGGTTGCCAAAGAGCATTCCTCTAGGTGTGGGAGACTTAGTAGATGCTTTGTAAATCCACTCTCCACCAATAATGCAGCTTGGAGTATCTCCACAGCCGCTCTGAATCTCAGCTCCCTCTCTCCATTGCTCTGTCTTTCTCTGCACATTTGCAATATAAGGATAATGACCTACTTTACGGAGCCATTCCATAAGTGTTATTTATTTATTAAGCGTATTTTTATACTGCCATTTGGTTATATTCCCAAGCCGGCTCACAGTAAAAGCAGAATCCAATCAGAAACTCATGGCAAACAAGCAAAAAAGCCACAAAACGACAAACACGTCATGAAGCAAAAGCAAAAAAAAGACAGTGGGATTGAGACTGCACCATAAAAAGCGGAGGGAAATTTAAAAGCCCCATAGAAACCAACCCAAAGTCAGTAAAGTAGGTTCCAGGTGAAGATTTCCAGGGAAAGTATTCCATAAATGAGGTACTGACACCAAAAAGGCCCTTTTCCCAGCAACCAAACTCCTTCCGTGAGACGTTGGACGTACCTCCTGGAAGCCTTATGCCTATATATATATATATATATATATGGTAAAAATGGTAAAAAATACATCTTTTGGATGATGTGAAATCCTAAAAAGATGACTCCTGGACTGGTGAGAATCTTTGTCGTTCAAGACTTATTCTGCATGAAATTTTCACATGGTGGTTTTGTCCAGAAACCGGCCTTCTCTACAGCTTTCTCTATATGTCTGTCTAATATCATTTCCTGCACAGAAAAAAAATGCTCTTTTCTATATGCAAAACAATCACAAACACCTGAGAATTTTGTGTATGACGAAGACTGCAGGACGATGAAGGCGAGGGAGGCGTTATAAGGAGAGCAACTGCCCTCCTGAGCATCCGTCTGATACAACGGTTTGAGTGTTGGACTAGGAGGACTAGAGTTCGAATCCTCCCTCAGCCTTGCAAGCTCTCTTTGGGCAAGTCATACTCTCTCAGCATAAGAGGAAGGCCATGGTGGCCAGCCTCCTCTGAACAAATCTTACCAGAAAACCCCAAACCTTAGGGTTGCCATAAGTCAGCAACGACATGAAGATACACAGCAGCAACCAATTCCTCATCCTTTTTGGACCAGGTTCCTCAATGCAGCCAGACCTCCACTGACTTCTTCGCAGAGAAGTTATACCAACTTCCCCAGCCACCTTTTTCTTTAATAAAAATAAATGTTTTATTTTGCAATTTCCTCCATGAAAAGGTTAAGAACCGAAAGCCAGGCTCCAAGGGAATAAATGTGAGAGCCCAGGTAACTGGGAGGAATGCAGAGAGAATGAGAGAGAGAGAAGCGATCTATCTCCAACTCAAGACATGTAAGTTTCCTCGCCCACACATCCTCCGCGTGCCACTGGCTTTTTTGGAAAGGAAAAACAGGAGGCAAGGAAAGTGGGGGGTTGCAAACATTAAGGGCTGCTGCAGTGCCTTCAGACGGCAGCCAGAGCTTTTTGATGCCGTTGTTTTCTTTCCTAAGAAGTGCATTGTATATGGACACTTAGCAACCTACATTCACAGCTGCAAACTTCTTTTCACACAATCGTAGCCTGCAGCTGAGTTTTCATTCACAGTTAACACTATGCGGCTGCCATCAAACAAACCAAAGAGGGCGGGAGGAGAGGAAGAAAGAGAAAAAGAAAGAACTATACATACACACACACTTACATATATACATACACACACACTGTTGCAGTTGGCAACAGGAAATTGACAGGGTGTGCTAGCAAAGGAGAGAGTCTTTAGCAACCTAGTTGGATGGGATTGAAATGAGATGTCATGGGAAGGCAGAAGCTACAACTACAGCTATGAGAGTGCGTGTGTGTGTGAGTGTGTGTGAGTGCATACACACACATACACACACAGTATATACAGCTGGCCCTCCGTTTTGGTGGAGGATCTGTTCCAGACCTCCCCAAGAAAATGGAAATCCGTCAATATTCAAGCCCTATTGCCTTGAATGGCAGTGTGCCCCCGCAGACATGCGCCATGGGGGCATGCCCCATGTTAAGTCCCTCCATTTGCCCCTCGTGAGTAAGCAAGGGACGCCGATTGCAAGTCCACACAAACGGAGGGACCACTTTGGTGGGAAAGTAACAGTGTTTGGTGCAGCCATGCTGGCCACATGAGCACCGCATGAGTCGTCTTCGGACAACGCTGACCCTTTGGCTTAGTAATGGAGATGAGTACCACTCCCTACAGTCAGTTACAATTAGACTTTCATGTCAAGGGACTCCCTTTACCTTCACCTTCATAGCGTTCAGCACCGTGGATGGCTCCCATAGTATTAAGACAAAACCCAGAGTGCATTTGCTTCTTATGGGGGGGCACCAAAGTCACCAGCCACTATGACTCCCATGGAGGGCAAGGAAGAATTTAGGAGGGTGGTTTTAGGAGCTAAAGAGGACAGCAATGCAATTCTGCCAACGAATATCAGCCAGAGAAGGATTACAGAAGCCATCAGGCTTGTTTCACATCAGAGGTGGGTGCCAGCAACAAGCCCCCCAGGGCTGCATTTCTAAACCAGGGGGATCCATGTTGCAGAGACATCCATCAAGAGGCTGGGTAATCACAACCAATATGAGCAAGGACTGTTACATGACTTTAGGGACGATTCCAAGAAGGAGGGATATCAAAGTTAATGGAGAGGCTTCAAAGATGAATTGGGTTTGAGGGGGGATTTGAAGGGCAGGAGGCAGCTGAGACCCCACAGAGCCCTTCCAGCAGAGCGTTTGGGGAATAAGGGTCTCAGATGGAGAAAAGCAGGACGGATTTGCAAAGACAAGAGTCAGGGTGATGTGGTTTGTGGGTTGGAATCCTTCCGCTCAGTCTTTGTGGACAAGTTATACCCTCAGCCTCAGAAGGCCAAGGCAAACCTCCTGTGAATAAAGTGTAGTGGAGTCTCCTTCCTTGGAGGTCTTTAAGCAGAGGCTGCATAGCCATCTGTCAGTGGGGATGCTTTGATTGAGAGTTCCTGCATGGCAGAAGAAGGAGGTTGGACTGGATCAGGGCCCTTTTGGGGGTCTCTTCCAACTCTAGGATTCTATGATTCTATGATTCTGAACCCCACTAAGAAAAATGGTGTTGCAGGTGGATCTATCTGAAGGGCCACACAGTTCCCAACTTCATATTCTGAGCATGAAGGCCAAAAAATGTAAACCATGGAAAACTTTAATAGCGAAGGGCAAGGACTTTGTGCTGATAAGGCAGAAGAAAATGAAGATGGCCTAGAACTTGCAGAATCCTTCCCTAACAAGCATCACTTTCTCCTAAAACCAAATTTCATGCTTAATTCAGTCCAACGAATGGCTGCTCCTCTCCCTCTCCTCTTGGGTTCCTGGATGTGTCCCTTTAAAAAAGAGAAAATCAAATCTCTCTCAACCACTTCCTTCCTGAGAAATGAAACCTATTCTTTACCCCGGCTCCTCATTATCCCTCATTTGTCTCCCTCCATCCACTTTTTGACACTCCTTTCGCCCGCCCTGCTGCTTCGGAGATTCAAATCCATCTCTGGTTCGGCCACTTCTCCATTATTTAATGCTCCGGCGTCTCTGTATTTGTGTGGGATGTAGGATGCATCACTGTTAAGAGGAGGGAAGGAAATGTGGGAAAAGCCAGAGCCTGGGGCTGAATGACATTGAAGGGCAAGGTGACCTTGGGCAATTTACACAGCCGCCTTGTGCAAATGCATTTCCTCGGCTTGATGGCCCACACTAGACACGGATTGGGCATCACACAAATGAAGATTGATGGGGAGAGGAGACGGAGAAATAGTCCCCCGGATCAAGAACATCTCCCTCCATAAGGCTTGGAGGCACACACAAGAGAGAGGTTGGGTGGCAAACTCCCAGGAGTGTTGTCATTATGTATTCTTGAATGCATGGCAAGGGGTTAGGTGAGATGGCCCTTGGGGTCCCTTTCCAGTTCCATGAACCTATGAATCCTTCCCATGTGGAAGATGATCTTGCCATATTACATAGCCAAGGCGTTCTTCAGTCCTGAAGAGCAAAGATACGTTGCCAACCTGGCTACGCAATTGTATCACAGGGAAAATAATGCCATGGTTTATCGACATGGCTGAGATGCCACAAGTCAGAGGCTACACCAAAATGAATGACAACCTCACAAGTGGTATGCTGCCAATCTGAAATTTTCACTGATGGGCAACAAGGAGGGCAAAGGAAAGTGAAGACAGTATGGATGAAAATACAGTTTATCACACTGGGGCTAATTTCAGCATTAAAGAGAGATTAAAGTGCATTTAAAGCATCCTGCAAATAAAGCAACAATGGCAAGTAATTGCACAAATGCTTATCACATGCAATTGCGCAAATAAAGCGATATCGGAAATGCAGTGTTGCTAAAATCCTGAAAATAAAAAAATGCATGTGAATGCTCCTTTGTGGCCACTTTACTGGTGGGTTTTGTGCAATGTTGTGTGAAATCATTTTGCGTAATTACGCCATTTTCCCAGGATATTCACGGGATAAACTCCCGGTGTGATAAACTCTGTACGATTTCCAGGCCAGGGACGTCTCAAGAGCCTCACGATCCAGGCAGGAGGCATGAAGCCCGGCCTTCAGGAGGGAAGAAGAGAGAGGGATCCTAGAGTCTGGTGCTGACCCAGCGGGGGCTATTTTTAAGGCCAGCGAAGGAGACACCTGAGAAGTGGGGCCTTCTGCCTCAAAGTCAGCATTGCTGGCTGGCTGCAGGGCTTAGTTCAATGCGTTTGCTTGGATCCCTGGTTGCCTCTTGGTGCGTGCCCGGCGCCTGCCTTCTGGGCAACTCTTCCTCCTCTTGGGCTTTGCAGCCTGGGCTGTTTCTTCCCCTCCAGAGACTTTCAAGCTTCGTTCGACTTGTTTATTTTGGACTTTGGGGCTGGGCTCCAGCGAGACGCCGGGAGGGTTGGGTGTTGTATTTTGACTTTTTCCCCCAGTTAATAATTTTCATAAGCGTTTTTCAGTCGGGCTCCGTCTGCC